>NC_090656.1:53210237-53425265 GCF_040937935.1 Hyperolius riggenbachi | reverse complement strand
TTAAACTGTTTGCCGCTCGCGTTGCACATAGCGCGGAAGCTTATTCTGACAATACACTTCTTATTTCCGCCACAGGAGGTGGCAACAAAAACGCTGCTTCACAGTGTGAAACCGGCCTCAGAGTTTTTTTTTTCCAAATTCACTTAGATTTTCACACATGCGGTAATAGTTTGGTAATATGCCAAAAAACTATGACTATTCACTAAGATTTTTACCTCATGCAGTATTTCATTCTGTATTTTTACAAATTCTGCCAATTCCCCCACCCTGCTGTGCCCCGCACCGGATAATTAGATCCAGAGGTCAGAAATCCCTCATGTGTTATCCTCAGCCTCTCTGGTCAAAACTGTCTCATGTACTCCTTCGATATTTTGTGCTTTGATGACACATGCAATTAATAAGGCTCAAATGGTGCATTATCCTTAATATACATACATTTATTAAAAACCAATAAAAACAATCATAATCATCTTGTGAACAGGTATGCTTCGCTAAGAAGCATACAAAGTAAGTGTTTAGGAATATGAAGGAGAAGCACCTTTAGACCAGCACCACGCTCCTCATCTGCAAGAACCAAATGCTATCCCACATAATAATGACATTTTCCCAACTGGTTTTGTCTTGTAAGACATTATCAAGGGATAACGTCTTACAAGACAAAACCAGTCGGGAATAAGTTTCTTGTGATAAAAAAAATGGAAAATTACAAGGCTTGGAACATTTCTTCTAACACTTGGAAATGTAGTTCTGACCCTGTAACCAACAGTGAAATTGCATATTTTTCTGCTGGAATTTGTATGGAGTAGAGATGATAACTTTTCTCTTGTTTTCTAGTTACAGTGTGTCCTTGTAACAACAAAGGAGTCTGCTGGGTGGATGTGGGCAAGATGCCGGGCATGCCTACCCTCTCCTCCGCACTGGGCATTACCCTAGGAACTCTGGGAGCCATCGGTATGTTTGCTACTACAAACTCTCTATACCTATTGTTCAGGTGAGGCCAGTCAAGAGCCACCTAATGTGACAATCCAGCAGTAGTGTGTATAGGAATATATAGGTTCTGATTTGCTGTGAATAATATTTGTTTTAGGTCAGATAGGAAACAGAAGTAAGCGCCCTTTTGCACTTGGTGCAATTTAATCTCTAAAATCGTATTGCTCACGTTTTGCGGATTGGAACAGAAGACACCAAATTTTTCTCACTCCCGTGGAAATCGCAAACATATGACAATTGAGCCATAAACCCAACAGACCGCAGTTTAGACCAGTAGAATTAGAAAGAAAGGCAATCGTATCGCAGCTTGGAAAAGGGCCCGAAGGCATGATTGTGACCAGCAAATCCGAGCCTTAAAAACTCACACATCTACTGTATGGTCACCTTCTTCTTGAGTTTGGCTACAAATCTCTAGTTTTCTCTCTGGAACTATTGGCCACACCAGATGCGATGCTCTGCGATGAAGACCTGCAGATTATTGCCATTAAAGGACTACTGTAGGGGGGTAGGGCAAAAAAGAGTTGAACTTCCCTGGGGCTTTTAACGGTCCCCTGCAGACATCCTGTGCCCGCACAGCCACTCACAAATGCTCTGGTCTCAACCTTATTTGCGACTTTACAGTCGGAAAACCACTGTGCCTGTGCGGCCGAGTCTCACTCCTGCTGATATCACTGGGAGTGCACTGCGCAGGTGCAGACCATACTGGGCTTGCGTTGTACACTCCCGGTGACGTCAGCGGGAGCAAGGATGTGGCCGCACAGGCGCAGTGGTTTTCCAGACTTTAAAGTCGGAAATTCCACAAGTGAACCGGAGGCGGGGCCTGGAGCATCGGTGTGTGGCTGTGCGCGGGCACAGGATGTCTGCGGGGGACCATTAGAAGAAGCCCCTGGTAAGTTCAACTACTCCTTTTTTTCCCCTAGCCCCTACAGTATTCCTTTAAAGTGTACCTGAAGGGAAACAAGTTCCCCATATTGTTACTTACCTATGTAGAGGATAATCCAGAGGGGCCCCCCGCTATTCCAGCATTGGGACCCATGAAGCCAGTTGACACAGGCTTGTCAACAGAGCTTGACGGCACTGCGCAGGTGCAGATGACTTGTGCCTGCTCAGTGATTGAACTGGCTCCGTGGCTCGGCATTTCCACTGGGCCTGAGCGGCATCTTCTTGCTACTGTGCATACTGTCGTCCTGTGCCTGCAAAGTATTGCTGTGCTTGTTCATGCAAATTACTGAGGGTCCCAGCTCTAGATCCGTGGTCAGGAGAAGGATATGGGCAGTGGCGTACCTATAGGGGTGCAGGCATGGCTATGGCTCATGCCATGAGAGCTGCAGCGCATCAGTGTTATGTCTGCACCCTTCCTCCTCCCCGCGCTTCTTCACTCTGTGCTGTGGCGCCTGCCTCCTCAACACATTGACAGACCTCAGATCACAGGTGACAGTGAACAGATGAGCAGCCAGCTTTTACCGATATGCTGCTACCACTATTTCCTGTGTCCTTTACACCAACTTTTTTTTTTGGGGGGGGGGGGGGGGTATCTCTGAGCCCAAATTAGCTTATGACGCTTTTGATGCCTTACAAGGGGACAGACACTGCATCCATGGGGGTGTCTTACTGGGGACAGGCACTGCATCCATGGGGGTGTCTTACTGGGGACAGACACTGCATCCATGGGGGTGTCTTACTGGGGACAGACACTGCATCCAAGGGGGGGGGGGATTACTGGGGACAGACACTGCATCCATGGGGGTGTCTTACTGGGACAGACACTGCATCCATGGGGGGGGAGATTACTGGGGACAGACACTGCAGCCATGGGGGGGGGGGGTCTTACATGGGCACTGACACTTCATCCTTCAGGAGCTGGGGGTGGGTCTTACAGAGGGACAAACACTGCAGCCATGGAGGGAGGGGAGGGGGGATGGTCTTACAAAGGGCTGAACACTGTAGCCATCACAGGATGGTTGAAGCGCCTGTTGTCTACCATGGTAAGGTGACGGTCGGTGAAGGGCCAGCTTCACCCTGTGTCCCACTTGGAGGCAGGGAATGAAACTGATCAGGTGAAGGTAAGGATGTATGCTGTTGCTGTTATTATGAGGGGAGGAGGCTCCGATTTGGGCAGAAGGGGCACAGATTCAGTGTTTGCCATAGGGGCGGTTTTACCTAGGTAAGCCACTGGATGTGGGAAGCCGCTGGAGGATCCAGAGGCTTCCATCTACTGAGGTAAGTATCTAAATTTTACATCTGTGTATCGCGCCCAGGTTTGCGGGATCTAAACTGATTACTCAGAGTAGCAGCTGCACGATTGTCCCATTGCCTTTTGCTCCTGTCTTGGTAAACCAACCCCTCTATGTTACATACTCCATACTAATAATAATGACGATAATTTATCTGTTGCAGGAATCTTTCTCATCATTATCTTTGCACGACTGGCAACTAATCGGTCAAGCTTGAAGTCTGGAACTATGGAGGGCGTTCCTCTAAAGGATGTTGCTTAAAGCTTCCTGATATAGAGTTATAAACTCCCATCATGCCATAACTAATGGCAGTTATTATTGTCACCATTATGTTGTTGCTTTAAATAACTCCAAAAGATGGTTTTCAATATTGGAGGGTGGGATACTAAAATTATCAACTCTGTGCATTATTTTCAGTTTTAGCTTGTAAAGAGTAGATTAATTCAAACCCAATCCCACAATGATTTGTTGTTACTGGATTATGAGGGTAAGGATGACTTATATCTTGCTTGCCACTTCCTGTTCCCTTGACCTCTGTGGGCTTTGTATGAACCTTGGTGGTCCAGGGGACTGGATACGAGGGAAAACAGTACAAACGTGATATAACGTCTCTTCCCCTCTCAACAATATACAAAAATCAAGTGCCATCACTCTACAGGCTTCAAATATAGCAAACTTTATTAGTGGAAAAAAATACACACATGGGGTAGAAACCTTAAAACCAATTAAAAACACTGGAGCGCTCCGTGCCCAGACATGCCGCCAACACACTCTCACAACACCACCCGAACAGGGCTACCAGTACCTAAGACAGGATGTCTGCCCTGCAGGGGAAGGGGGGAGCAGAGTAGGAATGCAGGCTGTCCGGAAAGTGTCAAACTACTGGCCAGAAACAATCAAAAATGGCTTCCAAGATAACGGCAAGGGGTTAGTGGGACTCTTCACCCGCATTGCAGGACTCACCACTCTTCATCCCTGTGTTGTCCTCTAAAAGTTGCTGTGCGCACAGAAGAAACTTTCACTTTTTCGCCGGACCTCAATCCTGTATGGAGAGGTCTCCGGCCACATGAATCCGGGGGCAAGCAATCCAATGCCAATGATGTATGCCGGCTCAGAGACACTCCGAGTAGCTCCAGGACTAGTGCAGGTTGATTTTTGTATATTGTGTTACACGTAGCTGTGCCGTCATTCCTGTTTTGCAGTTTGCAGGTTACACTACGTGGTTGAGTAAGTGCAGTTTTCTATGTTGTTGTTTTTTTTTCCCCTCTCAACAAACAAAGCTTTTAGTTATTGCTGTTTCTCAGAATGATCAGCAGGACAGCCAGGCAACTGGTATTGTTTAAAAAGAAATAAATATGGCAGCCTCCATATCCCTTTCACTTCAGGTTCCCTAATGCTAGGTACACATGATGCAATTTTCTGACAGATTTACTGTCAGATTTACTATTTCCAACATGTCAGATATGATTTCTGATCATGGCCGTTTCTTTGGGCAGTGTGGGCAGGGCGACAGCCCTGGGCGCAGACTGGCAAGTTACTGCAGTCATGTGTGGGCAGGCTCCATGTTCACAGAGGGTTTTCCTCTTCTCACTACTGTAGAAGACTGGCTATCTCACTTGCTGTTGCCTCTCTGACAGCCTAAATGACCTCGACTCTGAACTGTGTAAGAACACTATTAACAGTTTTTTATGCTGGTGCAGCAATAAAATCGTTTTATTCAAAAGCTAATGAGTTTGTCTGCATTTTAATTAAAGAATAAATAGCATCTGGAAACTAAAGCCTCGTACTCACCACCCGAGTCCAGCGATGTCACCTTAACAATGGATGTTAAGTGATTCCTCTTCCTGCACGCAACATACACAACGTTACACCACGGACGTGAACAGGAATTCAAGTGATCACGGTACTTTGTGCAGAGTGGTCAGGGATCTTAAAGATCCGCCGTGACGCCTGTTATCACCACGCAACGCCAAGCGACGTTTGTGTGATTGTGCGCCTGTTCCCACGTCGCTACATCGCATCAGTGGCCGCTCGTTGCTCATAAAATCGCCGGTCGTCGGGAAAATCGCAATGTGGGTACGTAGCTTAATGGACAGAACCTGGGTCAAAAATAAAATACTTACCTAAGGAAAGGGAAACCTCCGGAGTCTTCCTACGCTGTCCCCGGCCCGCCGCTGCCCTGCGACCCACCTGCATGTCTTGACTGCGCTCCTCTACATGTACATGTGGCTCCAGCTTACTGCACAGATGAGGCCGCTATGAGCACAGAATGGCCGTGATTGTGCTTGAAGAGGAGCATATTTGCTAGCTTGGAATCCAACAAGCTCTTGTTGGATTCCTTTGCGGGGGGAGGGGTGGGGGGGGGGGGGTTAAACAAACAACGGTGTAGGTTTGTTTATAACCTGAAACTGTAAGTCAGAATGCTTCCACCTCTGTCTCCCCATGTTACCATTAGTCCCCCTGTTCCTCCTTTAGTCTCCCTGTGCCATAATTACCCCCTGTGTCACTGTTAGCTCCCCTGTGTAACTATTAGTCCCCCTGTGCCACCATTAGCCCCCCTGTGTCACTATTAGCCCCCCTGTGTCACTATTAGCCCCCCTGTGTCACCATTAGTCCCCCTGTGTCACCACGAGTCCCCCTGTACATAGTTTAGTCCCCTTGAGACAGCATTACCCCCTGTGTCACTATTAGGCCGTGTGTCACCATTAGTCTCCCTGTGTCACCATTAGTCCCCCTGTGCCTCCTTTAGTCCCCCTGTGTCACCATTAGTCCCCCTGTGCCTCCTTTAGTCCCCCTGTGTCACTATTAGTCCCCCCTGTGTCACAATTAGCCCCCTATGTCGCCATTAGTCCCCCGTGTCACCACTAGTCCCCCTGTACCTACTTTAGTCCCCTTGAGATATCATTACCCCCTCTGTCAACATTAGTCCCCCTGTGTCACCATTAGTCCCTCTGTGCGACCTTTATTCCCCCATCCTTCATGGTGTGTAACTCCCCTTGCCTCCTGCCCTCCCTGAAGCTCTAACTACAATGCAGAGTACTGGCGCTGCTTGGCATCATGTTTTACTCCCCTCCCCGTTGGTGTCCAACGCTGTAGTCCTCCTCTTCTCTGCTAATCTCTCCCCCTAGTGCCAGTATCTTCTGCATGTCATGTGATTACACGTGTCATACAGAAGTGCTGGCACTGGGGGAAGATATAATGGTGAATAAGAAGACGGACAGTGTTGGCCTCCAGCGAGGAAGGGAGTAAAGCACAGTGCCCAACTCCACCACTACTCTACATTGTAGTCAGAGCTTTAGGAAACACAGGAGGGGGCACGGTGTGGAAGACGACTGGATCTAGGGGCTGTTTGTATTGATGGGATGTACATGCAATGGGCGTTCTTAAGTCGGGGAGTGCAGGAGGGAGCGCACTGTGGTAGACAACAGGATTGGAGGACTGTTCATATCGGCGGGACATTCGTACATCGGGCGTTCATAAATCAGGGAGTGCAGGAGGGGGGCCAAATGTGGTAGATGATGGACTCAGAGGGCTGTTCATAATGGCGGGACGTTCATACACCAGGTCATTCTAAGTCAGGGAGTGCAGGAGGGTATTATACTGTGGTAGACGATGGGATCAGAGGGCTGTTCACTTTGGTGGGGCGTTCGTACACCGGGCGTTCGTAAGTCAGGGAGTGCAAGAGGGGGGCATACTGAGGTAGACGATGGGATCGGAGGGCTGTTCATATCTGCGGGACATTTGTACACCAGGTGATTGTAAATCAGGAAGAGCAGGAGGGGATCGTGTTGTGGTGGATGACCGGATTGGTGAGCTGTTCATAAAGCGGGATGTTCGTACACCTGGCCTCCTTAAGTTGGGGAGTGTAGGAGGGGGGCACACTGTGGTAGACAATGGGATTGGAGGGCTGTTTGTATCAGAGGGATGTTCATACATCGGGCATTTATAAGTTGGGGAGTGCAGAAGGGGGGCGCGCTGTGGTAGACAATGCGATCGGCGGGCAGATCATATTGACCGGTCATTTGTTCATCATACATTCGTAAGGCGGCAACTGCCTGTACACTCATCTCTCATTAACAAAGAAAGCCTCCTTCCACTCCAAGAAGCTGGAGAAAGTCACCTGCTCTATTCAACGGAGAGCATTTTCATCTGTGAGAGGCTCTCTGACTTCAACAACAAACCAGACGGGACAAATTCAGGGATTCCTTTCCATCTTTCCATGTTTCTTTTAGGAAAGTTTCCACTTCACGGCTCCTCTCCGATCGTTCGCTGCTTTCTAAAAATATTTGTTCACAGTTAAGTCTGTCCAGAGAGGCCTGTTTATATTGTGCCACCCAGTCAGGCCCTCCATAAGTGGATAACGGATGATGGGTTTTTCCATGTATGATTGGCCACAAAACTGTCATAAGGAGCTCACGGAAAACTCACTAAATTATACCTATAAAAGAGGTTACATAATTATCTCAGGGAGTTTTTGTTTCTACATTTCAGGAATACTTTGTTATAAAGCTCCTTTCACACTGCCAGTAAAAACGCAACTGAATGGATTTTGGAACTGTTTATCGAAAAAACGTATTTTGCAACTGTTTGGTGCAACTGAACAAAACGGATCCCAACAGATGCAAACAGATCCTGTGCAAAGTGATAGAATCCATTCACATTAAGCCATTCGGGAAGGATCTGTTCGGTCCGTACCAGCAAGTGGAATGCAAGTTTGAGTCTTGCATGGTTTTTCCAGTTTGTCCGGACAAAGGCGACGGAGGTTGATAGAATCAATGCTAGCCTATGAGAACAGACAGTTGGACGGTGTCTGTTCTCACTTGGCTGATTGGCAATTATGTTTCGCAAAATACTCACCTGCCTCCACCCATTCGGGTCTTCTGCCACTACTAATGTCCATCAAAGTCCCTGCAAGCTAGAAGTGCTGATATACCGATCCCAAAGCCCTGTTACAAGCATCAGGCGGTTTGAAATAGACCAGTGGGTATTATCCCTCCCTAGGAGTAGAGGACCAATAAAAATTTTCACTGGTGCTTTTTTTTCCGCAAGTCAATGATGCTTCTGATGGGGCTGTGGGAACAGTATACTGATGTTTCTAGTGTTCAAGGACCAGAGTAGATGGAAGAATGGGGTGAAAGATGCAGAGCAGTTTGCATAGTGAAAATAGAATGGAAAACCGGATATAAAACTGATGCCCAATGTAACAAATTGATCCATTTAAATGGAAAATGCATCAGTTTTTACAGTATCAGTTTGTCATCCATTACAGTGTGAACCCGGGCTAAAGAGCTTTCTCCACTGGGGTTACCGTGCTCCAAAAGAGAACATGCAAGAATTGAATGACTGCATGTTTAAGCCCTGCTTAGTGCACTCCAAACATGATTCCATCTCACCTTAACTTTCTGATGACATCTGCATTCAGAAATTGGCTCCTGACCCTGAAAAGTAGAAAAAAAGCGCTGGTCCTTCCAGTGGGCCTGAACTCTTGGATGGGACAGAAGGAAAACATAGAGATATCCACCCTGTATGTATTGTATGGCATACATTTTTGTGAATGGATTTGCATGAGGATTTGCATGAGTGTGCGGAAGTTCATTTTGACTTTGCTGTTTTGCTTGCCTCACCCCTTCCAGCACCTCCCTATTACATCTGCAAGTGTTTAAATGGTTCAGCTTACATAGGTAGGTGGGTGCTCTGTGAACAACAGGTAGGTATATACAGTGATGGGTATTACAATGTGCACCTGTCACACACAGACAGGTAGCGGACAGGCACAGTGACACTGCGTGTGCTCACGTAGGTAGGTGGGTGCACTGAAGTGAACTACAGGTAGGTATATGCAGTGATGGGTATTACAATGTGCACCTGTCACACACAGACAGGTAGCAGACAGGCACAGTGACACTGCGTGTGCTCACGTAGGTAGGTGGGTGCACTGAAGTGAACTACAGGTAGGTATATGCAGTGATGGGTATTACAATGTGCACCTGTCACACACAGACAGGTAGCAGACAGGCACAGTGACACTGCGTGCGCACACGTAGGTAGGTGGGTGCACTGAAGTGAACAACAGGTAGGTATATGCAGTGATGGGTATTACAATGTGCACCTGTCACACACAGACAGGCACAGCGACACTGCATGCGCTCACATAGGTAGGTGGGTGCACTGAAGTGAACTACAAGTAGGTATATGCGGTGATGGGTATTACAATGTGCACCTCTCACACACAGACAGGTAGCAGACAGGCACAGTGACACTGCGTGCACTCACGTAGGTAGGTGGGTGCACTGAAGTGAACTACAGGTAGGTATATGCAGTGATGGGTATTACAATGTGCACCTGTCACACACAGACAGGTAGCGGACAGGCACAGTGACACTGCGTGTGCTCAACTAACGTAGGTAGGCGGGTGCACTGTGAACAACAGGTAGCTAGGTATATGCAGTACTGGGTATTACAATGTGCACCTGTCACACACACAGGTAATCACTAAATGTGCTGGGCCTGGCAGTGGCACACACACAGTATGAATTATCAAAGCTGTCTATGCAACACAAGTGTCAGTGGGAGACACAGAAAAAAAATAAAAAAAATAGATCACAAGAACATGATTAGATCTCAAAAGAGCTGTTGTGGGGTGCTATTTTAGCAATAAGAATCAGCAAGGAGCAAGCTAAGAAGCCTACAAGAGCCTAGCTAATCTTTCCCTATGACAGTCTGCAGCAGCAGCAGCAGCTGTCCCTTCTCTATTTACTGCAGGCACACGAGTGAGTAAAATGGCCTTGGGGGGGGGGGGGGGCGCTGCAGGAGGAAGTTTAGCCTGATTGGCTACAATGTGCCTGCTGACTGTGATGTAGAGGGTCAACGTTGACCATAATGGTGCATTATGGGGGCGAACCAAACTTCCGTTGGCGATCAGCAAAGTGCTGAGAAAGCGCTAAGTGTGAACCAGCCCTTAGGCAGCGGCTCACTTCTTCCATGTTTTGGTCCTCATTCGACGTCCCCTCCCCTCTTCCATATGCAGCAACCCCTCCTCCATGCCCCTCTTGGGCATCCATTGCTCTAGGCCACCTGGGCCAGAAATCCTTCCCTTCTACCTTGGGAATGTTGCCCCTCCCCCAATCATCTCTCACCCACGGAACAGTTTGTCTATGTTATTGAACCTTTATAGGCTATTCCCCCCATACTTGTGCATTTGCAGCTTTCCGCTCCGTATATACTGTCACTTAAAGGTGCTGCGTGATTTATTAGCGGACTCAGCGTCTGTAGCGGAAGAATGTGATCTCTAAACCTTGCTGTACTAGAAGGCTGGATTTCTGCTGATAATAAATGACAAGCATCCATTATAGTCACCTCAAAAGCTAATAAAAGCGCTTGATTTAGAGCAGGTGGCGTCTGTGTAGTATAAACTCTTTAGGAAATGCGCCGATAGACTTTCATTTGTAGCTGTCGGATTCTGTCCATTGAGGAACCAAATGTTCAAGCTAAGTATTTGTTAGCTGATCGGCTTATGCCAGGAGAAGGCTGATGGCGTCGCACGGGATAGCAGTCCGGAGAGGAAGAGTCCTCCTTAAACTCAGTTCACATATTACCAGGATACCTTATAGGACAAGTGGAATTTCTTGTAATACAGAAAATGTATATTTTCTGGTCTGAAATACAAATAAAATGAAATATGTCTCATTTCTTCTTCTGCTTCAGTTTAGTAAATTGATTGGCCTGTTAATAGTTTTACCCTAAAATGTTGTTTCCATATCTTAATCCTGGGAGGAATGATTTAAAGGAAACCTTAAGTGAGAAGCACGTGGTGGCTGCCATATTTATTTGATTTGAACTATCTCGAAAAAATGTAAAATACATGTAAACACATGCCAAAGTATTTTTCTTCCAAAGTAAAAGGAGCCATAAATTACTTGTCTCCTATGTTGCTGTCACTTCCAGTAGGTAGTAGAAATCTGACAGTACAGACAGGTTTTGGACCAGTTCATCTGCTCATGGGGATGGATGGAGCACCTGCCATTCACTATCACTAAGTGCTTTGAAAAGAAATGAAACACTGAGAACCCCCCATGAGGAGATGAGCTAAACCAAAACCTGACGGTTCTGTCAGATTTCTACCAATCACTGGAACTGACAGCAACATTTGAGAAAAGTAATTTACAGCACATTTTACTCTGTGAGAAATGTACTTCTTATCTGTATATGTTTACATGTACTTTAAATTTTACAATTTTGGTGATAGTGGTCCTTTAAGGCAACTTCTAAGTAAAGAAATACTAGCTGCAATAACTGACAGACAGAAGTAGGGAGATACTGTTATGCCTGGTACACATGAATGATGCAACTTCCTATTTTTGTGCAATTATGAGCTTAAGATCGATCCCATTAGTGTCGGACTGGGAGCTGGAAAAGCTGAGGAAATCCACTTGCTGGCCAAGCAGCAGTTATCAGGTGTTGCTGCTCACAGTGAAGACTTGCTGCAGGTTTCTATTGGGAGTGATGATAACACAGGGTTACTGCTGCTTGGTCAGCAGGTGAATTTCCTCAGTTTTTCCACCTCCCAGTCTGACACTAGATCCCGTTATCGATCTGCAGCAGATCCAACATTTTGGATATTATCGTATTGACCCGTTGGTCTGACAGAAAGTCAGTGTCGGACTGGGAGGTGGAATGTAATAGATAGCGGAGATGCCGCCGCGGCGGTGAGAGGCATGGCGGCTGTCTCCGCGTCTCAGCCGGCGGCTTCCGCCGCGCAGTTACATGTTGGAGTTTTGCCTGGTCCCTCAGTTGCACATAGACTGAGGGCTACGCGCGCGCGCGCCAGGCGACAGGACCTTTATGCGAGTAGAAGGAGAGTCAGCTGATCAGCAGGTCAGCTGACTCCAGCAGTGCTCCGGATTGGCTGAGTGACTGGGGCGGCGCTGTGGAGCGCTCTTAGTATATATAGGACCTGCCTGTCAGTTGCTCTTCGTCTGCTGTTGCAAATGCTATGTGTTAGCACTCAGACCTTAGTCAGATCCCAAAGTGTGCTAGAACCAGCAGGAGCTGGGGATCCACAATTAGCCAGATTCTGTTGATAGCTTAAAGTACTAATTGAATTGTATTATTTGTTATGACCCTCTGCTAGCCTTCGACTACTCTTCTGCCTACTGATTCTGTGCCTATGCCTATCTGATCTTGTTGCTGACTCAGCTTGAACCTTACTCTGATTCAGTCTTCTGTCTTTGTACCGTATCTGTCCGTGTGTTGCCGAATCTGCTTGTCTGACTCTCCTGCCCTCACCAGTGAGCTTAGTTCTGGTGAGGGATTCTCAGTATAGTAATCACCTGCTCCTCAGGTTGATAACTGCAGTACAGTCTTAATCACCTGCTCCTCAGGTTGATAGCTGCAGTACAGTCTTAATCACCTGCTCCTCAGGTTGATAGCTGCAGTACAGTCTTAATCACCTGCTTCTCAGGTTGATAGCTGCAGTACAGTCTTAATCACCTGCTCCTCAGGTTGATAGCTGCAGTACAGTCTTAATCACCTGCTCCTCAGGTTGATAGTTGCAGTACAGTCTTAATCACCTGCTCCTCAGGTTGATAGCTACAGTACAGTCTGAATCACCCGCTCCTCGGGTGATAAGTACCTTCTGTTTTACTGTGCATCACCCGCTCCTCGGGTGTACCTATCACTAATTCATCTGCGTCTCCAGCCTGCTGGAGTACTGATTCCAGTGTTCTATAGAGATACCTCCCTCTACCAGCTCCTCTGGGAAAGTGGGTATCTCTATCTATATTTACTGTTGCACCAAACACTTATCTTAGGGCCCGTTCACACTGCACGCGTTTCCAGCCGCGTTTTGGAAACGCGTGCAGGTGGCCGACACGCACGACATCAGACATTGCATAGAGTGCACTGTCTGATGTTCACACTGCATGCGGAACGGACCTGTGCGGTCCGGGAACGCATGCTGCAGGCAGATTTTGCTAAAACGCGTGGCTGTCCCATTCACTTTTCAGTGATGGGATCAGCCACGCAACGCACACAAACGCGGATGGCGTGCGTTCGTACGCGTTGCGTTTCCGCATGCGTTCCGCACGCATGGCCATCCGCATTTGTGATCTGAACGGGCCCTTACACTTGGTTGTCCTGTGTCTTGCTGTACTCGCATTATTGGTAATTCTGCAGATCACCACATAATCAGGTATAGCATCTGTATTATTAGTGATACTGCAGATCACCAATGATCAGAAAATCTGTCCTTGCTGACACCGATCGTTACATGGAAATGCTGAAGAAATCCACCTGCAGGCCAAGCAGCAGAAACCCTGTGTTATCACTCTCAATAGAAGCCTGCAGCAAGTCCTCACTGTGAGCAGCAATACCTGATTACTGCTGCTTGGCCAGCAAGTGGATTTCCTCAGTTTTTCCACCTCCCAGTCCAACACTGCAGGAAGTTGCATCATTCATGTGTACCAGGCATTATACTCATCTTTGTATAGTTATTTTCTTTACTTTCTACACTTTTGTAATTCGGGTGCCTCCATTCCAAATTGTGCGGTTCCGCATGTTGAGTTTAGACTTTCAAAATGTGCAAACCGCAAACTGGACAGCAAAAGTAGGGACCAGTTTAAAGGAGGAAACATTCGAGCATATATTTATTTTTTTCCCTTGTAAACCAGAACTTCTAATTTACGGAAGTGACATTCTAGCTATCCATCACATATTTTACTGCGGTGACACCATGACTGCGCTCCCGATGTGTCTCATTTTATAGGATTTATGTGACTGCTGCCTGGATAAATTCTACTCATTCAATGTGATCTATACGTAATTCGTTTTCAGGAAATACTTTGTGTTTATCCTAGCGGAGGATTTCCGGATAACGCTGAGATCATTCCAGAAATCAGCCGTCTCCCTGCTAATCTCCCTCTTGTAATTAACGATACGCAGCCTGACAAATCAACCCGGGTTTTAATTAAGGCCATGGTAATTGAGAAGCTACATTCCGCCCCCTCACCCGTGCCTGCGCTGTCTGGCTCTACAGACACACGCGTGTTCCACAAGCAATAACGCTCAGATATGTGGGTCACTGCCGCATCGCAACCTCCAATCTCTACATCCTCTGCAGTCATCATTTAGATGTTAGGATGATAAGAAATAGCTGCATTAACGCTGCATTCCAAACACAGGTTCTCTTGTTCTTATCTGAGCAGAGACTCCATTCAAGTAAATCACTTTAGGCCTGGAACCCACTACAAAGCACTATCGATAATCGCAATCGCTAGCGTTTTTAATGAGCAATTTATAAGCGATTTCATGAGTGTTTTCTGGCGATTTTGATAGCGATTTTAAAAAGTGTAAGGTTTTTGCCAGCGATTGTGTAGCGATTTGCGATTAGCGTTTTTAATTCTGATTGGTCCTTTCAGTTAATTTTTACGCTAGCAAATTCGCTCTGTATAGCGATTCATGAGCGATTACGCCAGCGTTTACCGTATATACTCGGCTATAAGTCGAGAAATTTAGGTCAGATTTTTTGAAGCAAAGTAAGGGGTCGACTTATTTTCAGGCAATACCTACATTTCTGACTTATAGCCGGTATAAAAGGATCTCCGTTCTGACCACCACAATTGCTCTCCCCAGCCGCCGCATTCTCTGATCTCCCCAGCCGCCGGCTGCAGATGGGTAAAAGTGCCCTGCTGTCCGTGGACTCATCTGTTCCTGGCAGCCTGTTCACCGCTCTCCCCGATCACTGCAGGTGTTGCTGGTTGCGGGTTCGCTTGCTTCTGGCCCCTTGATCACCTCTGGTGTAATGTCCTGTGATGTTGCTCCGGATTACACATTTGCCATTATTAGCATCCTCCTGGCCGCCCCGATCATTGTTGCACTGCTGGTGGTCTTAGCGCTGCGCCGCTGACAGTTCCGGCAAAGCGAGGAGCAGAGGATGCTACACATGATGTCCAGCAGTGCAGCAGTGATCGGGGCAGGAAGGCGGATGCTAATAGCGGGAATTGTGTCATGAGCAACATCAGAGGAAATGACACCAGCCGCGATCACGGAGAGCGCCGATCAGGCAGCCAGAAACAAGTTATCCCGCAACCAGGAACACTAGCAGTGATCGGGGAGATCGGGGAGCAGGCTGTCAGGTGAGCCCACAGACAGCAGGACACTTTTACTCATCTGCAGCTGGGACGGCTGGGGAGAGCAGTTACTGCACCTTACTGCATTTACTACGTTGCTGCATTGCATAGTTCAGTATTTAGTGGGAGCCTTCACTACCTCTCTGCTCTCACCGGCACGGTGAGAGCAGAGAGGTAGTGAAGGCTCCCACTAAATACTGAACTATGCAATTAACCCCTCATGGTCTCACAGGCAAAGCTTCTTCCCCACACTGTGCTTCTGTTAATTAATGTGTATTAGCACAATAACAGTAGCACAAGGTGCATGGGGATCATGAGGGGGTTAATTGCTCCAGGTATCTTGCTCCATGTACTGCATAAATAAAAACTCAATGATGACACACTTTACTACTTTCCTGGGTCGACTTGTAATTGAGTTATCAAAAAATTCCAGCTTAAGGTGGTCAAATATATGGGTCGACTTATACACGAAGTCTACTTATATCCGAGTATATACGGTATATACTTTAAATTGAGGAAACGCTAACGCAAAACACTACTGCTCAAAAATGCTGCATATCCTGCGTTTGCGATTTTGGTCATTTGGAATTGGCCCATCCATTAACATTAGCTGACCGTTTAGGGAAATCGCTAGCGGTTTGAAAACCTCTCTAAACGCTCAAAAACTCGTTCTAGTGGGTTCCAGCCCTAAAAGAGGGTTGTAAAATCCAAAATAAAAATTTCAAAAATAGTTAGTACCCCAAAATATATGTAAACCCCATTTTTTTTTTCTAAAATAGGTCCCTATATGTCTCACAATCTTTTTTCCTCTTTTGACCTGGTCTGAATGCCTTTGCCTAACTGCAGGAAGTGTGCGGTGCCAGCGGGATTGTGGGAAGTTTTTTTGCTTTATTTTTAGCTACAGTAACAAGTTTATGTCAGAATGCAAATAACAGAGTCCTTCCTATTTTGGATAAGATAAGGACACTGTGCCCAAAAGGTAATTGAATTCCTTCCCCCTCCCTTTGAATAGTTTACACTGTTACACAGCCTGTTTCTAGGTGAAGTTTGCTGTAAGAGGGACACCAAGCTGTGGCAGTAGGGAAAAGCAAATTAATGCTGAACTGGGTTGAAAAAATAAGCAGTTTTCAATTGGAAGATTTCTTTTATTTTCAGTTATATGGAGTTTCATCTCACTTTTAATTACCTGATTAGGAGCCTCTTCACCTGTAGCTTCAGGGAGTTCAGTCTCCTTCCCACTACTTTGCAGTCAGGGGAACAGGGAAGGAAAAGAGGGAAACAAAAAGGGAAGCCAAAATAGAAGGGAAAGCAAATAAGACAACAAAGAGGAAAGAAACAGGGAAAGACTATATAAAAAGTAAAAAGGAAAGAAAAAGGGAACAGTTGAAATAAAGCCAATGTGAAAGCAAAATGGGACACAAATAGGAAAAACAAAAAGGGAGAATAAATAGAAAAACGAAAGGGAGATCGAAAGGGAAAGTGTGATGATTTGCTCAGCTGCCTGTGCAGGCAGGCATCTTTTTGACCATTGTGTAGGGTTGCATGCTGCAGGACTCTGGAAAGAAGAGCTTCTGTCAGTTTTGCAGCTTGTGCTTGCAGAGGAATTTGCATACGTTGTCATGCAAATTGCCTGGCCACATTCATTGGAGGCGTGTACTATAAGTACTATGTCTTTCCCACAATGCTTCGCTGGTCATAAGGATTTCTTCCTATGTAACACTCCTGGTGGGGTGTCAGCCTTACTCTCTGTTTGAAGATCAGCTTAGAGTAATTCCTGAATCTGCGCTAGGCAGGTTTTCCCTAGTGCAGTTAGGATTGTTTATCTGTTTATTTGTTCTGTTGCCATTGTCCTGTCCCAACGGTGGTCGACAGGAAATGGGTCTGATCTCTGTTCTTGGAGTATAGCTGGTGCAGCGGTTGCTACCAGCTATCTCTTCTGATCTGTCTCTTTGGATCGCGCTAGCCACTTTTCGCTAGCGCTGTGGATCCTTCTGTTCTGTCTCCTGGGATCGCGCTAGCCACTTTTCGCTAGCGCTGGGGATCCTTCTGTTCTGTCTCCTGGGATCGCGCTAGCCACTTTTCGCTAGTGCTGTGGATCCTTCTGTTCTGCTACTCTGTACCTGGGTCGCGCTAGCCACTTTCGCTAGTGCTGTGGATCCTATCTCTCGCTTGTCCCTGTTTTCGTGTGTCTGTCTTGTCTGCTACGACCGCTTGCTGGAGGCTCGGTGAGGTAACCGTTAAGCAAGCGTTCGCGTCCTCTGTTTCATGTTTGTCTGTCGATGGTTAATTAGGCGTGCTTGTCTCTATTGTGCTTATCACGTGGAGACCGCGCATAACCGCGTGCACTGTTGCGAATGAGTGCGGTGTTCGCGGTTAGCTAGCGTTTGTTATTTTCCATATCTCCTCATTGTATTATTTGCTGTGCCTTTGCTTCTCTCGTGCTCCGCCTTGCTGTAGCCTTGTGTCACGTCTGGCGATCGCACCTCTCGCGATCGCGTTCCTGTTTCATATCTGCTGTTGTGTGTGCACTGTCGCGGGGTGGTGACTAGGTTGGCGCACACACATACAACCTGTCCCTTTGCTCGTCTCATTCGCAATCGCCTCTCTTGCGATTGCGTTCTGCGCTTCGTACAATTCCTGTCTGGCATTTGTGGAGGTACAGAGGATTGGTTCCTCTGCACTCCCCAGCGCCATCTGCCGACAGGAATTTTCCCTCTACGGGTGCGTAGCACCTTTTGCTGGGTGCCTGCAAATATACGCTTGTGGAGGATTTCCGCCGTGTCAGCGCACGTGTTGTGCGCTGATCACGGAGAAAGTTCCACAATCGTTACAGAAAGCAAATAAAAAAAAGGAAGTGCAAATGAAAAAGTGCTCTGCTCGGCAAACCAGTGCTCTGCTCAGCAAGGGACCTTTAGAGCATCTGTACAGTACACCAATCTGTTCACCAAAGAGAGAGATCACTGCTCCAAAAACTCAACTGATGCCATTTTGCAACGTATAGATTTTATTTTCCTCCTCCCAACCACTATCTTTCGGTAAAGCTCCTCTTTAAATCCAACCTTTCTGGTAATATTACTAATTTACAACAAGTTGTGAGGTAATTCTTCATATCACGTGATTACTTACTCATTTGTGTAGCCCTTGCTGTTGTTGCAGCATTTGTTTAATGAATGCATTTATTTATTTTCTTGATGTTCATTAAAGAGGTATTTCCCTTTATTGAAACCCCGTCATTGGCATTTCCCGTCTGCCTACCCCGAGAGATGCACGTTAAGCTTCTCCAACACGCAGTTATGTAGAACGGAGCTCATGCTCTGGATTATAATAGATTATGAATCAAGCAGATTATAGTATGCCTTTGGCTCTATTGCTAATGGGGAGGCCGTCACTACCAAAGGCCAGGCTGCCCTCGTCACTGATAATTAAACTCCACATCTGTTGCACGTTCGTAGTGTGATCTGTTCATCCAATAGTATTGATGGCAGTGGGAAGTGGGTCAATGACAACACGTGTCTGCGTTCTCCGAGCGCTTCCAATCTACCAGCGTCACCGTCCAGGTTCTGTCTGCGGGATAAAAATTTACCGGTGTTCTCTCCAGAAACTGACACACCGCAGGTTATACAGTGGGATAAGAAAGTTTGGCCAACCTTGTTAATTATCATGATTTTCCTGTATAAATCGTTGGTTGTTACGATAAAAAATGTCAGTTAAATATATCATATAAGAGACACACAGTGATATTTGAGAAGTGAAATGAAGTTTATTGGATTTACAGAAAGTGTGGAATAATTATTTAAACAAAATTAGGCAGGTGCATAAATTTGGGCACCACAAAAAAGAAATGAAATCAATGCGGCTAAAAGTTTAATCCCAGTTAAGTGGAGATGCCAGGCTTCTCCAACCCTGAAAGAATGGGTTGAGAGGGTTAATATGGTGAAGAGTATGTAGCATCGGATTGCTTTGCAGCAGGATAGATTGGAAGCATTTAATGTTAAATGGAGGAAATGGAGTGAATTTCAAGACACCAAGGAGTATGGAGATATGGTGGAGATGTAGGCGAAGGAGCTTCCTGTAATTAAAAATGATTATAATTTTTAACTTTTTTAGTACTTTGGATGGTAATTAGTAGAGGGGATCTTTAAAGAAGAAATTCTAATAATATTGAATTATTTTCGAGATTGTTGATTTGAAGATTGGGGAGAGTGGGGGGGGGGGGGGGTGTTTCTTTATGGGTTCTGTTTATTTTGCATTTTGTAATTTTGAAAATTGGAGAAGAGAATATGATGATATGTTGTATTGGAATTGATATGAAAGCTGGAAATATTCTTACTTCTTCAATAAATTATTTATATATATATATATATATATATATATATATATATATATATATATATATATATATATATATATATATATATATATATATATATATATATATATATATATAGTGGAGGAAATAATTATTTGACCCCTCACTGATTTTGTAAGTTTGTCCAATGACAAAGAAATGAAAAGTCTCAGAACAGTATCATTTTAATGGTAGGTTTATTTTAACAGTGGCAGATAGCACATCAAAAGTAAATTCGAAAAAATAACCTTAAATAAAATATAGCAACTGATTTGCATTTCATTGAGTGAAATAAGTTTTTGAACCCTCTAACAATAAAAGACTTAATACTTAGTGGAAAAACCCTTGTTTGCAAGCACAGAGGTCAAACGTTTCTTGTAATTGATGACCAAGTTTGCACACATTTTAGGAGGAATGTTGGTCCACTCCTCTTTGCAGATCATCTCTAAATCCCTAAGGTTTCGAGGCTGTCTCTGTGCCAGTGGCGTTCTGTCCATTGGGCGCACAGGGGCGCCACGCACCGGGTGACAGGCGGGGATGGGGGTGTCAAAGAAGCCAGCCCAACCTATCACAGATTTTAAGCCAGCAGTACATGCTCCGCCTCCCTTCTATTGGCAGCCGGCTAAAACCCCTTTTGGCCCCGCCTCCGTCACCTTGGCTGTCAGTTCAGCCCATCCTCCGGAAATCCACCTTCAGCGGGAAGCCGCTCAGGGCTGCACGTGGGACGCACATGGGATGTCTGCCATGATCCCCACCACGGCAGCTGCCGCCTCCGCGTCACCGCAGCACCCTGGGACTATCACCAGACGCCAAATGCTTCCAAGGGAAGACTTGCTCTGCACCTCCTTCCAGGCTCACGGGGAACCCAGACGCGGGCCCATCCATGCTGCAGCTCCTCCACCGCTGCAGCCATGACAACTAGATGCCGCCTGCCTGCCGCTTCCCTGTGGCTGCTCATCTCCCGACAAGCTGGGCCACCCAGGTACACCTTTGGTGAACATTACAATGTGACACTTCCGCTGGACAGTACACCTCTGTCTCTCCCTCCTGTCTGTCTCTCCCTCCCTCCTGTCTGTCTATCTCTCCCTCCTGTCTGTCTCCCCCTCCCTCCTATCTCCCCCTCCCTCCTGTCTGTCTCCCCCCCCTCCCTCCTGTCTGTCTCCTCCCTCCCCCTCCCTCCTGTCTGTCTCCCCCCCCCCTCCCTCCTGTCTGTCCCTCCCTCCCTCCTGTCTGTCTGTCCCTCCCTCCTGTCTGTCTCTCCCTCCCTCCCTCCTGTCTCTCCCTCCCTCCCTCCTGTCTGTCTCTCCCTCCCTCCCTCCCTCCTGTCTGTCTCTCCCTCCCTCCCTCCCTCCCTCCCTCCTGTCTGTCTCTCCCTCCCTCCCTCCTGTCTGTCTCTCCCTCCCTCCTGTCTGTCTCTCCCTCCCTCCTGTGTCTCCCTCCCTCCCGTCTCTCCCTCCCTCCTGTCTGTCTCTCCCTCCCTCCTGTCTGTCTCTCCCTCCCTCCTGTCTGTCACGCCCTCTCTCCTGCCCTCCCTCCTGTCTGTCTCTCCTGTCTGTCTCTCCCTCCCTCCTGTCTGTCTCTCCCTCCCTCCTGTCTGTCTCGCCCTCTCTCCTGCCCTCCCTCCTGTCTGTCTCTCCTCTGTCTCTCCCTCCCTCCTGTATGTCTCCCTCCCTCCTGTATGTCTCCCTCCCTCCTGTATGTCTCCCTCCCTCCTGTCTGTCTCTGTCTCCCTCCCTCCTGTCTGTCTCTCCCTCCCTCCATCCTGTCTGTCTCTTCCTCCCTCCATCCTGTCTGTCTCTCCCTCCCTCCATCCTGTCTGTCTCTCCCTCCATCCTGTCTGTCTCTCCCTCCCTCCTGTCTCTCTCCCTCCCTCCTGTCTGTCTCTCCCTCCCTCCCTCCTGTCTGTCTCTCTCCCTCCCTCCTGTCTGTCTCTCCCTCCCTCTCTCCTGTCTGTCTCTCCCTCCCTCTCTCCTGTCTGTCTCTCCCTCCCTCTCTCCTGTCTGTCTCTCCCTCCCTCTCTCCTGTCTGTCTCTCCCTCCCTCTCTCCTGTCTCTCTCCCTCCCTCTCTCCTGTCTGTCTCTCCCTCCCTCTCTCCTGTCTGTCCCTCCCTCCCTCTCTCCTGTCTGTCTCTCCCTGCTCTCTCTCTCTCGCTCGCTCTCTCTCTCCCTGCTGTCTCTCTCTCTCTCTCTATCCCTGCTGTCTGTCTCTCTCTCCCTGTCTGTCTCTCTCCCTCGTGTCTGTCTGTCTCTCCCTCCTGTCTGTCTGTCTGTCTCTCCCTCCCTCGTGTCTGTCTGTCTCTCCCTCCCTCCTGTCTGTCTGTCTCTCCCTCCCTCCCTCCTGTCTGTCTGTCTCTCCCTCCCTCCTGTCTGTCTCTCCCTCCCTCTCTCCTGTCTTTCTCTCCCTCCATCTCTCCTGTCTGTCTCTCCCTCCCTCTCTCCTGTCTGTCTCTCCCCCCCTCTCTCCTGTCTGTCTCTCCCCCCCTCTCTCCTGTCTGTCTCTCCCCCCCTCTCTCCTGTCTGTCTCTCCCTCCCTCTCTCCTGTCTGTCTCTCCCTCCCTCTCTCCTGTCTGTCTCTCTCTCCCTCCTGTCTGTCTGTCTCTCCCTGCTCTCTCTCTCTCTCTCTCTCTCTCTCTCTCTCTCTCTCTGCTGTCTCTCTCTCTATCCCTGCTGTCTCTCTCTCTCCCCCTGTCTGTCTCTCCCTCCCTCCTGTCTGTCTCTCCCTCCCTCCTGTCTATCTGTCTGTCTCTCCCTCCCTCCTGTCTGTCTGTCTCTCCCTCCCTTCTGTCTGTCTGTCTCTCCCTCCCTCCTGTCTGTCTGTCTGTCTCTCCCTCCCTCCTGTCTGTCTGTCTGTCTCTCCCTCCCTCTCTCCTGTCTGTCTGTCTCTCCCTCCCTCTCTCCTGTCTGTCTCTCCCTCCCTCTCTCCTGTCTGTCTCTCCCTCCCTCTCTCCTGTCTCTCTCTCCCTCCTGTCTGTCTCTCTCTCCCTCCTGTCTGTCTCTCTCTCCCTGCTGTCTCTCTCCCTGCTGTCTCTCTCTCTCTCTATCCCTGTCTGTCTCTCCCTCCCTCCTGTCTGTCTCTCCCTCCCTCTCTCCTGTCTGTCTCTCCCTCCCTCTCTCCTGTCTCACCCTCCCTCTCTCCTGTCTGTCTCACCCTCCCTCTCTCCTGTCTGTCTCACCCTCCCTCTCTCCTGTCTGTCTCACCCTCCCTCTCTCCTGTCTGTCTCACCCTCCCTCTCTCCTGTCTGTCTCACCCTCACTCCCTCCTGTCTGTCTCACCCTCACTCCCTCCTGTCTGTCTCTTCCTCCCTCCTGTCTGTCTCTTCCTCCCTCCTGTCTGTCTCTCCCTCCCTCCTGTCTGTCTCGCCCTCCCTCCTGTCTGTCTCGCCCTCCCTCCTGTCTGTCTCGCCCTCCCTCCTGTCTGTCTCGCCCTCCCTCCTGTCTGTCTCTCCTCCGTCTCTCCCTCCCTCCTGTCTGTCTCTCCCTCCCTGCTGTCTGTCTCTCCCTCCATCTCTCCTGTCTGTCTCTCCCTCCATCTCTCCTGTCTGTCTCTCCCTCCATCTCTCCTGTCTTTCTCTCCCTCCCTCTCTCCTGTCTCTCCCTCCCTCCTTCCCTGCTGTCTGTCTCTCTCTCCCTGCTGTCTGTCTCTCTCTCCCTGCTCTCTCTCTCCCTGCTGTCTGTCTCTCTCTCTCTCCCTGCTGTCTGTCTCTCTCTCTCTCCCTGCTGTCTGTCTCTCTCTCTCTCCCTGCTCTCTGTCTCTCTCTCCCTCCTGTCTGTCTCTGCTCTGTCCCTCCCTCCTGCCTCTCTGCTCTTTCTCTTCCTGCTCTCTCCCTCCTGTCTCTCTCTCTCTCTCTCTCTCTCTCTCTGCTCTGTCTCCCCCTCCTCTCTCTCTCTCTCTCTCTCTCCCTGCTCTGTCTCCCCCTCCTCTCTCTCTCTCTCTCTCTCTCTCTCTCTCTCTGCTCTGTCTCTTCCTCCTCTCTCTCTCTCTCTCTCCTGTTTATCTCTCTCTCTCCTGTCTCTCCCTCATGTCTATCTCTACTCAGTCTCTTTCTCTCCTGTCTCCCCCTCCTCTCTCTCTTCTCTGTGTCTTCGTCTCGTCTCTCTGTCTCCCCCTCCTGTCTCTCTCTGCTCTGTCTCTCCCTCCTGTCTCGCTCCGCTCTCTTTTCTACCTGTCTCTCCCTTCTGTCTCTCTCTCTTTTTCTTCCCTCTCTCTCTCTCCTGTCTCTCTTTCTCTTCCATCTCTCTCTCCCCTGTCTCTCTCTCTCCTCTGTCTCTCCCGCCTGTCTCTCTCCCCATCTCTCTCTGCTCTGTCTCTCTTTGCTCTGTTTCATTCCCTCCTCTGTCTCTCCCTCCTGTCTCTCTGCTCTGTCTCTCTCCTCTTTCCCTCTGGTCTCTCTCCCTCCTGTCCTCTGCTCTGTCTCTCTCTCCTGACGCTCTCCGCTCTATCTTCCTTCTGTCTCTCTCTCTGTGTGTGTGTACACCTGGGGGTCACTCAGTCAGAATTACATTGGCCATATACAGGGGAGATCTAACTGTATACACTGGAGATCTGATTATATACGAGGGATCTGTCTATACAATGGCTATGTACAGGAGGATCTGACTGTATACATTGGCTATATATAGGGGAGGATCTGAATATATACGCTGGCTATAAGACTAAAGGGGGGTCTGACTATATACAATGGCTATATACTAAAGAGAGATCTGGCTATATATACTGTAATTGGGTATAATGTTAGTTCCCGATCCTAAATGGGGGGTTATCTAGCTACCTATACAATAAATGGTGGAGGTCATCTGGCTACCGGCACTAAAGGGGGGTTATCTGGCTACCTAATAGCTGTCACATTATATATTTTGGCAAAACACTGCTGCATCATATGTATTTTGTAGGGAGACACTGCTTATTGTGGCTATACTACACTACCTATACTGGGGGCAACAATTCCAGGCTACATATACTGGGGGCACCTATACCTGGCATTACCCGCCATGGTGTGCTTAGCATGCCACACTCCTTTACTTTTTTTTGGGGGGGGGGGTGTAATTTAAGACCCAGCACCGGGTGTCAAATACCCTAGGTACGCCACTGCTCTGTGCAACTCTGAGCTTGAGCTCCCTCCATAGGTTTTCTATTGGATTAAGGTCCGGAGACTGACTAGGCCACTCCATGACCTTAATGTGCTTCTTCTTGAGCCACTCCTTTGTTGCCTTTGCTGTATGTTTTGGGTCATTGTCGCGCTGGAACACCCATCCACGACCCATTTTCATTTTCCAGGCATAGGGAAGTTCAGGATTTCACGATACATGGCTCAGTCCATTTTCCCGTTAATGCGATTAAGTTGTCCTGTGCCCTTAGCAGAAAAACACCCCCAAAGCAAAATGTTTCCACCCCCATGCTTGACGGTGGGGACGGTGTTTTGGGGGTCATAGGCAGCATTTTTCTTCCTCCAAACACAGCGAGTTGAGTTAATGCCAAAGAGCTCTATTTTGGTCTCATCAGACCACAGCACCTTCTCCCAGTCACTCACAGAATCATTCAGGTGTTCATTGGCAAACTTCAGACGGGCCTGCACATGTGCCTTCCTGAGCAGGGGGACCTTGCAAGCCCTGCAGGATTTTAATCCATTGCGGTGTAATGTGTTTCCAATGGTTTTCTTGGTGACTGTGGTCCCTGCTAATTTGAGGTCATTCACTAACTCCTCCCATGTAGTTCTAGGATGCTTTTTCACCTTTCTCAGAACCATTGACACCCCACAAGGTGAGATCTTGCGTGGAGCCCCAGAGCGAGGTCAATTGATGGTCATTTTGTGCTCCTTCCATTTTCGAACAATCGCACCAACAGTTGTCACCTTCTCTCCCAGCTTCTTGCTAATGGTTTTGTAGCCCATTCCAGCCTTGTGCAGGTCTACAATTTTGTCTCTGACATCCTTGGACAGCTCTTTGGTCTTTCCCATGTTGGAGAGTTTGGAGTCTGCTTGATTGATTGATTCTGTGGACAGGTGTCCTTTATGCAGGTGACTAGTTAAGACAGGTGTCCTTAATGAGGGTGACTAATTGAGTAGAAGTGTCTAACCACTCTGTGGGAGCCAGAACTCTTAATGGTTGGTAGGGGTTCAAAAACTTATTTCACTCAATGAAATGGAAATCAGTTGCTATATTTTATTTAAAGAGACTCTGTAACTTTGAAAAGATCCCCTGGGGGGTACTCACCTCGGGTGGGGGAAGCCTCCGGATCCTAATAAGGCTTCCCACGCCATCCTGCATCCCACGGGGGTCTCGCTGCAGCCCTCTGAACAGCCGGCGACAGGCCCGACTGTAATTTCAATATTTACCTTTGCTGGCTCCAGCGGGGGCACGGTGGCTGCTCTCGGCTCCGAAGTAGACGGAAATACCCGATCTCCGTTGGGTCCACTCTACTGCGCAGGTGCCGGAGACTTGCACCTGCGCAGTAGAGCGGACCCGACGGCGATCGGGTATTTCCGCCTACTTCGGAGCCGACAGCCGTCAGAGCGCCTGCGCAGGAGCCAGGAAGGTAAATATTACGTCACGGCTGTACGGAGGGCTGCAGCGAGACCCCCGTGGGACAGAGGACGGCGTGGGAAGCCTCATCAGGATCCTGAGGCTTCCCCCACCCGAGGTGAGTACCCCCCAGGGGACGTTTTGCCGTTACAGTTCCTCTTTAAGGTTATTTTTTCGATTTTCCTTTTGATGTTCTATCTGCCACTGTTAAATTAAACCTACCATTGAAATGATACTGTTCTGAGACTTTTCATTTCTTTGTCATTGGACAAACTTACAAAATCAGTGAGGGGTCAAATAATTATTTCCTCCACTGTATGTATATATATATATATATATATATATATATATATATATATATTTGAAAGAAATGAAATCATTATTTAGTAGATACTCCTTTTGCAGAAATTAAAGCCTCTGAACGCTTCCTGTAGGCTCCAATTAGAGTCTGGATTCTGGTTGAAGGTATTTTGGACCATTCCTCTTTACAAAACATCTCTAGTTCATTCAGGTTTGATGGCTTCCAAGCATGGACAGCTCTCTTCAACTTACACCACAGATTTTCAATTATATTCAGGTCTGGGGACTGAGATGGCCATTCCAGAGCTGTACTTTTGCATAAATGCCTCAGTGGATTTTAAGCAGCGTTTAGGGTCGTTGTCTTGTTGAAAGATCCAGCCCCGGGCGCAGCTTCAGCTTTGTCACTGATTCCTGGACATTGGTCTCCAGAATCTGCTGATACTGAGGAGAATCCATGCGTCCCTTAACTTTGACAAGATTCCCAGTTCCTGCTCTGGCCGCACAGCCCCACAGCATGATGGAACCACCACCATATTTTACTGTAGGTAGCAGGTGTTTTTCTTGGAATGCTGTGTTGTTTTTCCTCCATGCATAATGCCCCATGTTATGCTGAAATAACTCAATTTTATTTTCATCAGTCCACAGCACCTTATTCCAAAATGAAGCTGGCTTGTCCAAATGTGCTTTAGCATACCTCAAACCTCTCTGTTTGTGCTGTGGGCGGAGAAAAGGCTTCCTATGCATCACTCTTGCATACAGCATCTCCTTGTGTAAAGTGTGCCGAATGGTTGAACGATGCACAGTGACTCTTCTTGATGCAGTGAATCTGCAGCAAGATGATGTTGTAGGTCTTTGGTGCTGGTCTGTGTGTTGACTGACTGTTCTCAACATTCGTCGCATCTGTCTATGCGAGATTTTTCTTGGTCTGCCACTTCAAGCCTTAAAGGACACCCAAGGCGAAAATAAACTAATGAAATAAACTTTTAAGTTTTAACTGTTTTATTGTTTTTGCTCAATGACACATACATTGAAGTATGCTCGAGCTAAAATCAATGAACTTTTGACCATTTTTTATCTCTTTCCTGCTCTCAGCAGCCATTTTCTGCTTGAAAAGTGTTTTATATTTGGAATTTCTTATCAGTGAGGGCCACACTGTCTGAGTCAGGACTGAGTCAGCCACTTACATACCTGATATTTAACTCTTTCAGGCAGAGAGAGAAAAAAAGGAACACAGCATAGTTATTTGTGTGCTAGGCACTGTACATACCCATGTCTAACTCATCATGTCACATGTCACCTCAGATATCCTTTAACTTGAACTGAGCTTGTGGTCTTCCATTTTCTCAATATGTTCCTAACTGTGAAAACAGACAGCTGAAATCTCTTAGACAGCTTTCTGTATCCTTTCCCCTGAACCATGATGGTGAACAATCTTTGTCTTCAAGTCATTTGAGAGTTGTTTTGAGACGCCCATTTTGCTACACTTCAGAGAAGATTAAAAGAGGAGGGAAACTCACAATTGACCCCCTTAAATACTCTTTCTCATAATTGGATTCACCTGTGTATATAGATCTGGGGCCACTGAGCTTACCAAGCCACTTTGAGTTCCAATAATCTAAATAAAACCAGATGTATGTATGTGTGTATGTATGTATGTATGTGTATTAGTATGTATATGTGTATGATGTATATACTGTATGTGTGTATGTACGTATGTATGTGCCGCGATCACTCAAACGCCTTGACCGATTTGAACGAGACTTGGTATACAGATCCCTTACTACCTGGGATGATATGTTCTGGGGGCCCCCTGTCACCCTGCACACCTGGGTGGAGCTACAAACAACCAATCAGATTTCACCCATTCATGTCAATGGAAAAGATGTAAAAGGCTGCCATTCTCACAGTAATCAAGCCAGAGTCCCCACACTTGGCACAGTTGGTCACTTGGTGACCGAGGTTACAAATCCAGGAAAAGTGGGCGGAGCATAAAACAGCCAATCACATTTCAGCCATTCATTTTAAATAGGAAAATGTAAACTGCAGCCACTCTTAGGGCTTGATTCACTAAACCGTGATAACTCATATCACGGCGTGCTAGTGTTTTCGCATGCGTTTTCGCATTTTGCACATGTTTTTGTGCGCAATCACAAATTTTTGTGTGCATCAAAGCTCGCCTAGCAGAAGATGGTTTCGATCCATTGACCTCTGGGTTATGGGCCCAGCACGCTGGCGCAGCGGAAGCGTGCTGGGCCCATAACCCAGAGGTCGATGGATCATAACCATCCTATGCTAGGCGAGCTTATATTTTTGTGTGCAATCGCAAACTGTTGCGCAAACATGTGAAACCGCTAATGCGGCTGTGATATGCGTTATCACGGTTTACTGAATCAAGCCTATAGTGTGAACAAACCCTCAGGCTAGGTGCACACTTAGCAGAAACGCAAGCATTGCGGAAATTGTTGCGTTTTTGCCGCTAATGGAAGTCTATGGGCCGCATGAAAAAACGCATATGCGTTTTGTATGCATGCGTTTTTAAAAACTCTGGTTTTGTTGCATGACATTCAAAAATGCACATAATGAAAGTTAATGGGAACGCAATGTATTGCGTTTTGTACGCGTTCCTTTTTCATTCTTTTTTTTTAATAGTTTTGTGATGTATTTCCGCTTCCTGTTGCCTTCCTAGTGATTTTCATAAAACGCATTGAAAATGCATACAAAACAAATGTGCATTTTGTATATGTGAACTTCAAATGCATAAAAACGCACGCAAAATGTTAGAAAAACGCATATGCGGGAAAAACGCAAACTCACTAAAAACACACTAAAAACGCACACACAAAAACCCGCACATGACAGGAAACGCGACCTTCCATGCTCTGTTATGTGTGCATCCAGCCTCAATTCTTTGAAAGTCAGATGGCAGATCTTAAATTAGACAGTCTAATTTACCGGCATTTAGTAGAGAGGCTGCTGGACAGGGAGCGAGTGGGCAGACAAGAACACCTGCTGGGGGCCTGTCTGTGGCATTCCCTACTTACTAAATGGGGAGGGACTTAGAGTTTATTTCTGGTGTTCCTATTAATAGCTCATCGCAGAAACCCAAGCGGGAGGGTACAAGTGTGGAGATAAGTTTAGGCTGGTCTTCAGGTGGGATAAAATAGAATATGTAACTATAAATGATTTAGCCATTGTTTGCCCTGCACTGTAAAATCTTTCCTCCCCCTGATTTACCTCTGAAATTTATCACAAGTGGCAACATCATTAGTCCTGTTAGGTGCAGCTCTGCGAATGTTTTTGTTTGCTGTGCGTTCTAAAGTCCATATAAATAAGACCTGCTCTCCTAGAGTGCACTCAGAGAAGAATTCTACATAAATAAGCAGCCTGTTCTGTGACATCGATGGGGGGGGGGGGGGGGGGGGGGGCGGAACTACATACTAATATACAGCAATGTGTAGATATATGAAGTGTTTCTGGTGCTGAAACCAGGATAATTACCATAAAAGTTGGTATCCTGAATAATTTACTTCATTCTAGTTTGTCACTCAAGTTCCTTTTTAAATCTTGCTCTATTTCTCCAGTAGACAGGAAAGGTGTGAATATAGCAGAGCACAGTAGCAAATTGAAGATACCTCCCAGGGGCATAACTTGACTATCCAAGAGCGCCCCCCCAACAGGTGTGCAGCTCACAAATCCCCCCCTCTCCCCCCAGGTCTTGCAGAGTAGCACCGTACCTTGTTCCAGTGCAGGACAGGTCCACTTCACTTTGTCTTCAGTGTGGCCTCCCTGCAGCCAATCAGATAAACTGTCCAGCTGATAGACTGAAGAGTACCTGTCCCACCACTGGAACAAGGTACAGTATGAAGCTCCGCTGCCACACTACTCTGCACTGCAGAACCAGGCCCCCGGGCCCCCTGTGACTGCGGGTGTTGCAGGGTCTGTTATTACACCCCTGTTACCAACTATGTACCTGACTAGGGAGGAATGGGGGCAAAGGATATTGGGCTCCTACAATATTAGCCCAGTCCCAGGCCAGCAGGAATGCACAATAAGGATCTGGCCTCTTAGTAACGAATTACAGCAATGTTTCATGACAGAAAGCTGTTTACATACAACCAGAGGCATTGGTGCCTTGCTTCTTATATTAGCTTCTCTATACAATGTGACATAAACTATATATACACGCTGTACAACCTTGTCCAGGAAGGAAAGATTTCCCCTCTGGAGGAGGTTGAATTTGTATTCGAATTTCCAGCCCCTCCCCCGTCATCTCCCACTGATTAATGTCCCCGATCCAGCCGCAGGGAAAGAATGAGCCTTTTATTTGGGTCCTGTGATTTATTCTAAACAATATGACATTTTCTCCTTCTCTATTGAGAACGGATGGAAGCCGCCACCATGCCCCACGTGACCGCCAGACACGTTTCGCCGGCGCTCCGAAGGAATGTCATAAATAGTTGTGGAATAATTTAGGCTGTAAATTCTCATGATGGAGAGGGCCCTCTTTACTCTCGTTGCGACCGACGACAGTACCGGCGTGTTACAGAAATAACTGGGTAACATGGGCTGCTAAAGGTAAAAACAGAAAGATACAACGTGATGAAAACTAGATCAAAAAAGTGTACCTCTGTGTCTCCATGGTCCAGTGGTAGTCCGAAATTTCGCATCGAAATTTGCATTTATGCATGATAAATCGTAATGCAAAATTACGTAATTATGTAATCGTAATGCAAAATTTTGGGGAAAATCGTAATTGATTTCGTATATAATAGTAGTATTTCATAATTTTGCATAATTTTTTGTATAATTTTTGCGCAATTTCGCAAACATGTGAACTTCCGCGAACTGCAATAGACTTCAATGGGGAGGTGAACTTTGAAAACGAGAAACATTTATGCTGGCAACAAAAGTGATGGAAAAGATGTTTCGAGGGGTCTAACACCTGGAGGGGGGCATGGCAGAGTGGGATACACGCCAAAAGTCCCGCGTGAAAAATCAGGATTTGACGCACAGCAGCGTTTTAAGGTCAGAAATCACATTTTATTGATAAATTGGAGGCCTAAAGTGCTTTAAAACATCTTGCATGTGTATACATCAATCAGGGAGTGTAATTAATGTACTGGTTCACACTGACAGACCAAACTCACTGTGTAACGCACCCGCAAACAGCTGTTTGTGTAGTGACGGCCGTGCTGGACTGGTGGGCACCATAGCCAGAGTGCAGGCGAATATGGTCTGTCCACAATGAAGCAACGACCTTATTATCTTTGGTGTGCCACGCCCCCGAGACACTCATATAGCCAGCGGTCATTGCTTCATTGTGATACGCAAGCCCCTTCACCGCAGCAAGGTAATGATCACGAAGGGGAATTGGCACATGTACATGCCTTTTGTTTTGTTGTTGCAGCCACAGTGCAACCAGAAAAATTAGGCAGGCATGTATACGCACCAGAAAAATTACTAAAATTCAGGAATCCACCTGGAGTCCTGGTGGACCCTGTTGGTGGTAGCAGTCAAGCTGCCTGCAGGCAGAGATGCTGTGTGTGGGGACTGACTTAGTCATCGGGCGGGCATTAACCCTCCGGTATCCATGCCTCATTAATTTTGATAAAGGTGAGGTACTGAACACTTTTGTGACCTAGGCGACTTCTCTTCTCAGTGACAATGCCTCCAGCTGTGCTGAAGTTCCTTTCTGACAGGACGCTTGAGGCAGGGCAAGACAGAAGTTGGATGGCCAATTGTGACAGCTCTGGCCACAGGTTAAGCCTGCGCACCCAGTAGTCCAGGGGTTCATACTGTGTCACAGTGTCTACATCCACACTTAAGGCCAGGTAGTCTGCTACCTGCCAGTTGAGGCGTTGGTGGAGGGTGGATCTGGAAGCGCTAAGGCAAGGCGTTGGACTAAAGAATGTCTGAATGTCCGACATCACCATGAGATCGCTAGAGCGTCCTGTCCTTGCCTGCGCGGACATGGGAGAAGGTTTACTGGCAGTGGTACCTTTATTCCGTAGTATAGTTTCCAGCTTGTTCTGCATGTGCAGCATCCTTTCTGCCTTCAGGTGAGTTGGTAACATGTCCGCCACTTTGTGCCTATACTGAGGGTCTAGTAGCGTGGCCACCCAGTACAGCTCATTCACCTTGAGTTTTTTTATATGGGGGTACCTCAACAGGCTGGACAGCATGCAATACGCCATCTGCACAAAGTTGGATCCAGACTTACTATCCATCTCCTCTTGCTCTACCTCAGTGATGTCAGGTAAGTTCTCCTCCTCCCCCCAGCCACGAACAATACCACGGGAGCATTGAGCAGCACAAGCCCCCTGCGATGCCTGCTGCAGTTGTTCTTCTGCTGCTGCCTCCTCCTAAAAAATACACCTTCCTCTTGATCTTACAACTCTTTCCCACATGACTCTTCCTCCTCCTCCTCCCCCCTCTGTGCTGCTGCAGGTGTTGTGGGATCAATTCTCATCAGAACCAGATGTTTTCTCAACTCTTCTTCCTGTAACTGTTCCTGTTCACGCTCATCTACAGCTTGATCCACCACTCTACACACGGCAGGAAGAAGGCATACGGGATCAAGTCACTGATGGCACCTTCACTGCGACTCACCATGTTTGTCACCTCCTCAAATGGCCGCATGAGCCTGCAAGCATTTCGCATGAGTGTCCAGTTCTTCGGCCAGAACATCCCCATCTCCCCAGAGCATGTCCTTCTACTGTAGTTGTAGAGATACTGGGTGACGGCTTTCTCCTGTTGTAGCAGGCGGTCGAACATCAGGAGGGTTGAATTCCAGTGAGTCGGGCTATTGCAAATCAAGCGCCTCACCGGAAAGTTGTTTCTCCCGCTGAATATCGGCCAAGCATGCCATGGTGGTGTAAGACTGCCTGAAATGCCCACACAACTTCCTGGCCTGCTTCAGGACGTCCTGTAAGCCTGGGTACTTACACACAAATCTCTGGATTACGAGATTGAGCACATGTGCCATGCAGGGTACATGTGTCAACTTTGACAAATTTAAAGCCGAAATGAGATTGCTGCCATTGTCACACACCACGTTGCCGATCTCCAGTTGGTGCTGGGTCAGCCACTGATCCACCTGTTTGTTCAGAGCAGCCAGGAGAGCTGCTCCAGTGTGACTCTCCGCTTTAAGGCAAGACATGTCTAAGATGGCATGATCTCCTTTCCAGCTACACAGCCCCAGTAGAGTTGCGCTGCCACTTAGCCAAGGAGGAGGAGGAGGAGGATGACAGCAAAGAGTATGTAGCAGGAGCAGTAGGAGGAGAAGTAGAGGAGGGGGCAGCAGGCCTGCCTGCAAGCCATGGAGGTGTCACAACTAGGTCCACTGCACAGCCACGTACTCCCTGCTTGCCATCGGTCACCAGGTTGACCCAATGGGCTGTGTAAGTAATGTACCTGCCCTGACCGTGCTTGGCAGACCAGGCATCCGTGGTCAGATGGGCCCTTGACCCAACGCTGTGTGCCAGAGATGACACCACTTGCCTTTCTACTTTACGGTACAGTTTGGGTATCGCCTGTTTTGAGAAATAATTGCGGCCTGGTATCTTTCACTGCGGTGTCCCAATGGCCACAAATTTTCGAAGGCCTCAGAGTCCACCAGCGGGTATGGTAACAGCTGGCGGGATAACAGTTCCGCCAAGCCAGCTGCCAGACGCCGGGCAAAGTAGTGACTGGCAGACATTGGCTTCTTCCACTCAAAAATGTCCCTCACGGACACCTGGCTGCTGCTGTGGGCCGAGGAGCAGGAGCTGCACAAGGTGAGAGGTGGAGTGGAGGAGGTTGGCTGTGATTGTGAAGGTGCAAGGGAGAAAGCGGCAGAAGATGATGCACCTGAAGGAGGAAGAGGAGAAGGAGGGTGGCTTTGCTTTTGTGTGCGGCTTTTGCTCAGGTGGTCTTCCCATTGCAGTTTGTGCCTTTTCTGCATGTGCCTAGCGTAAGGTAGTTGTCCCTAAGTGGGTGTTGGCCTTTCCACGGCTCAATTTTTGGTGGCAGAGAGTACAGACGGCATTGCTCTGATCTTTGGCATACACACAAATACATTTTCACACCGCTGAGCCACCCTGGGGTGTGGGCACTATGGAGCCATGAAGGGCATGTTGGTTGGCTGTCACCAGCTGTTTCTTACGACGAGCTCCCCCTGCTTCTTTAAGGAACTCGTCTCCTCCTACTCCTCTCTGACTCCCCCTCTGAACAGTTCCCCTGTTCATCTCCTCTATTGGGAACCCATGTCTGCACGACCTCAAACAGACCTGCTGGGTGGCCTGCCTCTGGGTCTGCCCCTGCCTGTTGTTTTGTCCATATCGGGGGGATAAATTGAAAGGTATGCACTGACTTGACTAATACAATGTGCAGTCACACAGGTGCAGTGAAAGGTATGGAGTGACTGGTATTACAATACAATGTGCAGCTGTCACACAGATGCAGTTAACAGATATGCACTGACTGGTATATTAAACAGCATGCGGTCACACAGGTGCAGTGAACAGGTATGCAGGGATTGGTATTACAAATGTGCAGCTGTCACACACAGGTACCGTGAACAGGTGCAGTGACTGGTGGTATATTGCACTGCTTTCATCCTACTAATTACAGCAGCCGTGCAGGTGGCCGAGGGGGGGGTTAATCTTACCCATCAGGCGTCTTCTTTGCTCGTCGCTCAGCGCCTCCCACACTGCGTTCCAATCCGGCAGTCACGTGATTACATACACTTCCTCCTTCCGGGTTGAAGGAGGAAGTGTATAGTCACGTGACGCCGGATTGGAACGCAGCGTGGGAGGCGCTGAGGGACGAGTTGGTAGGTAGGTAGGTAGCTGCAGTGAACAGGTGCAGTGATTGGGATTTCAAATGTGCAGCTGCCTGTCACACACACAGGTAGTCACTGAATGTGCTGGGCCTGGCAGTGGCACAGTAGGAATTACGATCGCGAACCATGGAAGTTTGCCGGCGAACCATTCGGGCCATCTCTATTTGGAGCAGCCCTTGCGTTACGAGCAGCTTTGGTTTAGTGCGCAGGCACGTCTGTGCTCACACAGGTGCTGTACACCATGCTCGTGCATACAGAGCAGCATCCAGAGGGTCCCGTGCAATGGGGGTGGTCTGAAGGAGGACATGGGAAACCTCTGTAGGATCCAGAGGCGTCCCTAGTCTTAGTTAAAGGACACACTTAAAAAAAAAAAAAAAAAAGATCTCCTTACCCGGGGCTTCATCCAGCCCCTTGCAGCCGTCCCGGGATGCCCTCCATTGGAGATGCCGACCTCGCCAGGTCGGCAACTTTTGCACCGCTCATGTTTAGTGATTTCGCGAACCTCCGATTTTCGGTTCCTGAACCCTGTTCGCGAACCTCCGCGTGAAGTTCGATTCGCGAAAAAGTTCGCGAACCACAATAGACTTCAATGGGGATGCGAACTTCAAAATTTACAAAAATTTCTACTGGCTAAAAAAATGATAGAAAACATGTTTCAAGGGTTCTAATACCTGGAGCTCCCTCCACCCTCCTCCCCTTCTACCTATTCCCTCCTCCCTCCTACTGGTCTCAGTGTATGGTAGGTAACTAACATATCCATTATACCACCAACACTTCTAGCTGAAGCTAGCCTAGCATTTACAATTTATGCTCAATCCAAAAGAAACATTAGACAAGACAAATAACATTTATATTGTGCTTTTCTCCTAGCGGACTCAAAGCACCAGAGCTGCAGCCACTAGGGCACACTCTATAGGCAGTAGCAGTGTTAGGAAGACTTGCCTAAGGTCTCCTACTGAATAGGTGCTGGCTTACTGAGCAGACAGAGCAGAGATTCGAACCCTGGTCTCCTGTGTCAGAGGCAGAGCCCTTAAAGAGACACTGAAGCGAAAAAAAAAATATGATATAGTGAATTGGTTGTGTACTATGAATAATTACTAGAAGATTAGCAGCAAAGAAAATATTCTCATACTTTTATTTTCAGGTATATAGTGTTTTTTCTAACAATGCATCATTCTATAATATGTACAGATTACACAACACTCAGCATTCAAAATGAGTCTTTCAGAGCAGTCTGTGAAGTAATGACCTCTCCTCTAGCAGAGGAAAAGTAAATAGTCCAGGAACAGTTGAGATAATAAAAGTCAGATAACAGCCCTCTCCACAGTCGGAGAGCTTAATGGCTTGTTTGCATAGAGATAACAACTGGAGTTTCTCAACTCTTCCTGTACTGGAAACAATTACACTGATGTATCTGATCTTAATGTTTTATTTCTTAGCTGTGCTACACATACAAATCATAATATCATTTTTTTTTCGCTTCAGTGTCTCTAACCATTACACCATCCAGCCACTGCTTAAGGATATGTAGGCAGGCATGGCCTTGCCTTTCGTGTTCAACAGTTGTCAAGAGAAAAATTAGACAAGACAAGACAAATAACATTTATATCACGCTTTTTTCCTGGCAGACTCAAAGCACCAGAGCTGCAGCCACTGTTTTGGTGGTGGGGGGTCTAATGTCTCTATTGTACTGTATATTGTTGCACTGTACACTATCTTTTCCTGATGAAGCTTTTCAGGGTGAAACATGTAAAAGATGGTGTCACTGTATATATTTGCACCCTCTTATGTTATTCCCTCAGTTTAGTGAGCAGTAGATTTTGTACAGGGCCTTGTTGTTTCCAGTTGGGGCAGTGATTCTACACCCATTGGTTACACTGACCTGCATCTGTCACTGCTCAGCCCTACGTGTGGGAGATAGCTACACCCCTCCCTACGATTCACATATCAGGAAGGTGGGGGATCAGCGAGAACCAGAGCACACCTGTGGGGCATGTGAGCCTCCCACACTGACTCATGTGGGGAGGTCTCTTCACCTGTCCTGTACATCATATGTTGTGTACCTTACAACTATTGACCTCTAGTACCTTATAGGGCTGTCCTTTGAACTTAGCTTAGTAGTACATTTCCCCTGGTACTCTATTGGGAAACGTTTGCGCTCTTCTTAGGTGAGTATGCAACTCCCTTCGGTGGTCACAGATATCCTTTAAGTGCATTTATTTCCAAGCAAGTATGACCCGGGCGCTGTTCACACTTGTTCCTAGAGGTCAAAGGTGAAGCCAGCTATGTCTGGGTTAAATGAGGCCTCCTCTATTTATCCCTCAGGAGCGCATGACAGGAGCGGCGTGTCTCCCTTGTCTCTCCTCAGGGTCACACCACACACCTCTCTGAATCCTGGCTTGTGTCCCACCCATTCCTGATTATCCATGTTTGTTTGTGTAACCATGGAGCTACTCTGCCTATCAGCACAAACCCTGCTGGAAGCGCCAAATATAGACCCCCGCGCAGGCATCCTAACAAGAGCCCTCCGGGCAGGGGAGTTTAATTATAGCAGGTGTGAAGCTGTCTGTTTTTGGCTATCTGGAATAAACTTAGAAGCTGTTTCTATTTTGGCCTCTGCTGGTGGAACAGGCCTGATTCCCACACGCGGCTGATAGGAGTGGCGGGCCTTATCGCTGGCATTCCTGGAAACATGGCACGCATGGCCCATTATAATCAGTTTTCCGAAGCTCATTCATTTTGCATGGGAGGTGTTTGTCAAGAAGGGCCACCATACAATATACTGGAGCCCGGGCTTTTGTGGTTATATCTCTTCCACATGGAACGAGACTGTGTGTGGAAACATGAGCTGCCCTGACAGACAATTCCAGGGTGTCATTTTCACAGACAACAATACAGAGCTTGGATAAAGGTCACTGACTGATTTATAAGCTTTAACTCTTGCTGTGTTGTTATCCTGATTATATTTCTGCTTGGTTGTCCAAGCCAGCGATATTCCGTTAAAACAACCCATAAAACACAAAGCGCAGAAATTAATGAAAGCCTGTGCTTAAAGAGGCAAGGCTACACTTTATAGTACTTTGTAATACATTATTTAGGATACTCAAATTTAACATTAATTATCCTGGTTTCAGTTTCAAAAATACTACCCATCCTATCTTTCCTATACTTATATTAAAGTGGTTGGTTTGCACTCAGCAACTTCCTGGTCACTGGATGATGATGTCATAGGGGTGTGGCAGAAGAGAGGGAAATTGAAAGTCCTCAAAACCAACCCATCCTGGGTGTGGCTGAACCAGAAAGAGCCAGGCCATTGAACTTCACCTCCACACCCTTCACACACACCAGCTACAAAACATCACCCACACGAGTGATCTGCAAACTTGGCCCTCCAGCTATTAAGGCATACCTCCCAACTTTTTGAGATGAGAAAAAGGGACACTTAAGCCACGCCCCTGCCACACCCCTGGTCATGCCCACACCACACCCCTAGTCACGCATACCATAAAGATTTCATAAGAAAAATATGTTGTTTTATCATTCAAACCACACTAGCCCTTTCTATCCTGGTTCATTTTCCTTCATATTAACATTTTAAAATTAGTATTATATCAATTTAAAGGATGTGAGTAAAGTTTAGAGTCAATTAAACACATTTTTAGTATACAAATATATATATTTATATAGAAAAAGGGACAAAGTCCTGAAAGAGGGACAAATGAGAGGGAAAAAGGGACAGAGGAACAGGGCTTCAAAAAAGGACTGTCCCTCCGAAAAAGGGACAGTTGGGAGCTATGGTTAAGGAACTACAAGTCCCGCAATGCATTGCGGGAGTCTGACAGCCACAGTCATGATTCATAAAGGCAAATGCATTGTGGGACTTGTAGTTCCTTAACAGCTGCAGAGCCAAGTTTGTAGATCACTGACCCACACTAAGCATGAACTCTCTCAAGTGCAAAATACAAGGAGAAAACATATTACATGTCCAGATGCAGGGCACCAAAATGCAAGCCCAAAAGAATGCATGCAAAAAATATGAACGCATGCAAAAAAAAATGTGCATGCAAAAAAAAGTTGTACATATGAGGAAGAAAGTTGAGGGCATAGATGCAGGAAATGCAGGTACACGAGAATGCACGTAAAAATATATACATGCCAAAAAATGCAAATATGAGAAAGATGGGGGTGCATAGATGAGCCAGAAAATAAAACAAATTTAACTGGAATTGAAAAACAAAATACACTTCATATGAAATAGACAAACTGATGCATTACACAGCTAGCTACTACAAGTATGCACAATTCCTCCACTTAGCAGTGACACAGATTTCAGTTCACAGAATGAAGTGCGGTAGTAGAAATAAAGTAGGTATTTTACCGAATGCAGTATTTTTACATTTTTAGAGCAATTCATCATTTTTTTACCGAATGAGAGGAGTGTTCGATAGGAGGTGTAAAGCATTCAGTATTTTGTTCGGTAAACACTCAGTAGTTATGCAATAGTTATGCGGTAATCCTGGATCTGGTCAGTATTTTTCTGTGTGAGAAGCAGGAAAGCAGAGAATTGTGGGTAGGAGGAGTGGGTATATATATATATACAGTGGGTTGCAAAAGTAAAGTTTTCCACATTTTGTCACATTGCTGGCTGCCACAAACATTCATCAATTTTTTGGAATTCCACGAGAAAGACCAATACAAAATGGTGTACCGTGTACATGTGAGAAGTGGATTGAAAATCATACATCATTCCAAACATTTTTTTACAAATAAATAACTGCAAAGTGGGGTGTGCGTAATTATTCAGCCCCCTGAGTCAATACTTTGTAGAACCAGCTTTTGCTGCAATTACAGCTGCCAGTCTTTTAGGGTATGTCTCTACCAGCTTTGCACATCTAGAGACTGAAATCCTTGCCCATTCTTCTTTGCAAAACAGCTCCAGCTCGGTCAGATTAGATAGACAATGTTTGTGAACAGCAGTTTTCAGATCTTGCCACAGATTCTCGATTGGATTTAGATCTGGACTTTGACTGGGCCATTCTAACACATAGCTATGTTTTGTTTTAAACCATTCCATTGTTTCCCTGGCTTTATGTTTAGGGTCATTGTCCTACTGGAAGGTGAACCTCCGCCCCAGTCTCAAGTCTTTTGCAGTCTCCAAGAGGTTTTCTTCCAAGTTTGCCCTGTATTTGGCTCCATCCATCTTCCCATCAACTCTGACCAGCTTCCCTGTCCCTGCTGAAGAGATGCACCCCCCGAGCATGATGCTGCCACCACCATATTTGACAGTGGGGATGGTGTGTTCAGAGTGATGTGCAGTGTTAGTTTTCCGCCACACATAGCGTTTTGCATTTTGGCCAAAAAGTTCAATTTTGGTCTCATCTGACCAGAGCACCTTCTTCCACATGGTTGCTGTGTCCCCCACATGGCTTGTGGCAAACTGCAAATGGGACTTCTTATGCTTTCTGTTAACAATGCCTTTCTTCTTGCCATTCTTCCATTTGAGATATATATATATATATATATATATATATATATATATATATATATATATATATATATCTCAAAATAGTGGAGAACTCCATTAAGTAAAGTGTAAATGCATCTTGCAGCTGTGCGAGAATGAAATAATGCCAGCAAAATTTAGGTGATAAACTGCTCTTAATTACCGCCTCCTTTTTTCCTCTGGGAATTGCATTTCTGTAAAAATTTACAGATTCCATACCGCACATTTACTGCACATTTATTGACCATTCCCTGAATGGTCAGTAACTTGTTTGATACTTTTCTGTGAAGTCTGGTTTTGAGTTACCGAACTGAAATTATCACCAAATGTGCGGTAATATGTTCGGTAACATTCTGCGAATTGAAGCCACAGTACACAATACAATTTGACAGGGGCGCCTGGTCCACCAGGCTGACCAGGCTATTGCCTGGGTCACGTGGGGGGAGGGGGCTGCGCTGAGGCCAGATTGTAGGACCCCCAGGTGGTGAACTGGCTTGCGGCATCAAATAGCCTGTTCACTCCCCACAGCCCCCAGCTCACCTCAGCCTGCAGAAGTCTTCCAGCAGGCAGAGCAGGGCTACAAGAAGATGGCGTCTGAAGCCCTGCACTGGAGACTAATTATGTCTTAAGTACAGGGCTTTGGACACCATCTTCCCATAGCCCTACTCTGCCTGTGTCAGCGGGAGTTGTGAAGATGATCGGGGGAGGGGCGCTCCGGGAGTGGAGTCTTCTGTATATATGCTTTTTTTTTTTTTTTACAGATGCACAATATTTTCTGGTGAAAGGCTGCCCACATTACGATTATTTTCTACTGAAACATTGCTGTATTACGATTATTTTCTGGTGAAACATTGCTGCATTAAGATTATTTTCTGGTGAAACGCTGCCCCATTATGATTATTTTCTGGTGAAAAATTGCTGCATTCCGATTATTTCATGTTGAAACATTGCTGCATTACTGTAATGATCCGCTTAGCTGGCTGCACAGGCAGACAGCTGTTTGACCATTCCTTATGTCTGAGGGATGCAGGTCTCTGGAAAAGAGACCTGGTTTCATCTTGCAACTTTCAGAGTTGCTTTGCTGAGGGATTTGCATACATGCAAATTGCCCAGCTGTCTCCTTTGAGGGCTGGCAGTATGAAAGCCTACTTCTCCCACAATCCTTTGCTGGTCATAATGGTTTGTTAACACACTCCTGGAGTGTCAGCCTTCCTTGTTGGATTGTCAAAGTTATCTTAGAGTATTTCTGGGGGCTGTATTAGACACCCCTCTAGTTCAGTCAGGTTGTATTATTTGTATTGCCTGTTCTGTCTGTCTAGGGGTGCTAACCATAGCAGCGGTTGCTACTGGTAGCTCCTTCTGTTCATCTGCTTGGATCGCACTTGCCTCTAGCGGTAGTGGCTGTGGATCCTTCTGATCTGTATTCTTGGAGGGTAAGCTGGAGCAGCAGTTGCTACTGGCTACCTCATCTTGCTGTACCTGGATCGCACTCGCTCTGGCGGAAAGAGCAGTGGATCCTGCTAACTCTGTTTCTATACTTGGATCACACTTGCTCTGGCGGAAAGAGCAGTGGATCCTGCTAAGCTCTGTTGCTTTACTTGGATCGCACTCGCTCTGGCGGAAAGAGCAGTGGATCCTGCTAACTCTGTTTCCCTACTTGGTTCACACTTGCTCTGGCGGAAGAGCAGTGGATCTTTCCTATCCTGTCCCTGAACCCGGATCGCACTCACTCTGGCGGAGAGAGCAGTGGATCTTTCCTGTCCTATCCCTGAACCCGGATCGCACTCGCTCTGGCGGAAGAGCGGTGGATCGTATCTCTCATATTCCTGTTGTCCGTCCGTCTGTCTGTCTTGTCTGATACGAACGCTTGCGGTAGGCTCGGTGAGGTAACCGTTAAGCAAGCGCTCGCGTTCTCTGTTTCGTGTTTGTGTGTCGGTGGTTAGTTAGGGTGGCGTGCTTGTTGCGCTTAACGTGCGGAGACCGCGCTGTTAACGCGTTCGCTGTTGCGAATGAGTGTGGTGTTTGCGTTTAGTTAGCGTTTGTTATTTTCCTTATCATTCTCATTGTATGATTTACTGTGCCTTTGCTCTGCTCCTGGGTTTACCTCTGCTTAGTCTTGTGTCACCTCTGGCAATCGCCTGTCTCACGATTGCGTTCCTACTCTGTTTCTGCTGTTGTGTGTGCACCGTCGCGGGTTGGCGACTAGATTGGTGCACACACATACATTCTGTCCCTGTGCTCATTCTCATTCGCAATCGCATCTCTTGCGATTGTGTTCTCACTTGATTTCCTCTGTTGTGTGTTCACCGTCGCAGGTTGGCGACCAGATTGGTGGACATACATACATCCCTTTTCTGTGCTTATTCAGTCTTGTGTCACTATTAGCAATCGCTATCTCTTGCGATTGCTTTCCCACCTGATCTTCACGGTTGTGTGTTCATCGTCGCGGGTTGGCGACTAGATTGGTGAACACACATTCACCCTGTCGCTGTGCTCTCTCTCTTCAAGGGCTATCTTGCTCTGCTCGGTTGCAATTCGGACAATTCCCATCTGGCATCTGTGACAGTACATAGGCTTGCTCCTCTGCACTCCACAGCTCCACCTGCCGGTGGGAATTTCCCTCTACTGGTGCTTTGCACCAAAGCTGGGTTCTCTCCTTTCATACGCTTGTGCGCTAATCACGGAGATAATTCCACAATCGTTACAATTACGTTTATTTTATGGTGAAAAATTGCCACATTACGAATATTTTATGGTGAAACTCTGCCGCATTATGTTTTATGGTGAAACATTGCTGCATTACTATTATTTTATGGTGAAGCATTGCTGCATTACGATTATTTTATGGTGAAACATTGCTGCATTATGATTCTTTTATGGTGAAACATTGCCGCATTACGATTATTTTCTGGTGAAACATTGCTGCATTATGATTATTTTCTGGTGAAACATTGCTGCATTATGATTATTTTAGGGTGAAACGCTGCCCCATTACGATTATTTTCTGGTGAAACATTGCTGCATTATGATTATTTTATGGTGAAACATGGCTGCATTATGATTATTTTAAGGTGAAACGCTGCCCCATTACGATTATTTTCTCGTGAAACATTGCCGCATTAAAATTATTTTCTTGTGAAACATTGCTGCATTACGATTATTTTGTGGTGAAATGCTGCCCCATTACGATTATTTTATAGTGAAAATAGAATAGAATAAAAAAAACCTGAAAATTGGCATGTCTATGTATTTACCCCCTTTACCACGAAGCCCCAAAAGTCCTGGTGCATCCAATTACCTTCAAATGTCTCATGATTAGTGAAATGGACAGAATACTTTTCCAAGACATTGTCCTATATTTATTTTTTTTCCTTCAGATCTTCTAAATTCAATACATTTTCTTGACTGATTGTATTATTTCAAAAATCAAACCAATTCACCATACCCATGTCTGTACTAATCTCCCCCACTGTAATCTATCCTACAACCCATGCAATGCCCAACAGCAGTGGTGCTCATCCAATATTCGGGTATCCGAACTACCCAGATAATCCGAACTTTTTCCACTATCCGAACTTTGAATAGCATTTCGGATATTTTTTATACTTCTATTTTAGACTATCCGAGCAAACTCGGATTTCCCATGTGAAATCCGAAATCTGGGCGGATAGTTAGTTCAGATATCCGAGCACAAGCCAAAATCACCTTCAATGGCAAAATCCCTTTCGAAGGCATTCAGGCAGAGAGAGAGAGAGAGGGAGAGAGAGAGTGTTACGTCCCCACTTCATCAATAGGTGTTTCCTTTTAAAAAAAACATGATACTACATGCAGGGCCGGCCCTAGACTTTTTGCCGCCTGAGGCAAATTTTGAAAAAATTTGCCTCACTTCCTGCAACGCCGGCCACGTACAATACAGTGGGCGGCGTTGCAGGAAGTGACGTCAGTGGAGCGCACGCTGGAACGAGGAAGAGGTGAGTGATCCCCCGCCCGTGCCTCTTAATGTCTGTCGGCTGCTTACTCTACATGCCGCCCCTAGAACTTTGCCGCCTGAGGCAAAAGTTTCACCCCGCCTCATGAGCGGGCCGGCCCTGACTACATGCCTCATTTACCCTAAAAAACATTTTAGAAAGAAATGTAAAGCCCACTTCCGGGTTTCTACCCGGATATCCAAATCCAGGAAGATATCTGGGATACTGGGTTCGGATATTCGATTCGGATTCGGATTCCAAAACTTCAAACTCGGATATCCGATTTGGATCGGATATCTGGGTATCCGGATCCGAATTCAATCCAGATTTTGAAAAGGGGTATCCGAGCAGCACTGACCAACAGGCATAAATCTGCTAGTATGTCTATATTGCTGTATACTGATATGTAACCCCGCCCTCCCACCAATGTTTAGCCTTGGTTATTTAGTTATGCAGCCTCCTGCACCCCAGAACAAACAAACATTCCTGCAATGATGCACCTTGCCAGCAATAAAGATGTTGCAGCCTCCTGTTCCAGAGCACTCTGGGAGACCAGGTGTTTTTGCTCACTTCGGAACACACAACAAACATTCCGCAGTGATGCTCCTTGTCAGCAGTAAAGATTTTACAGCCAAGAGCATCCTGGGAGACCTGGTGTTATTTCCACTCACTCAGCAGCAACACACAACTTTTAAACATTCTGCAGTGATGCACCTTGCCAGTGGTACAAATGTTACCACCTGTGATAAATGTAAGAATGTAAGGAAAGATTTTACAGGGGGCAAACACTGACTAAATGATTTATAAATTACTATTGTATAATATAAACAATTTTATTAATTACCATATTTTTCAGAATATAAGACGCACCATGTGTGTAAATACAATTAGCAGCAGCGCAGCTCACCGAATTCACACTTCCAGCGGCAATCGCAGACCTCTCTCCTAGTGATGGCCAGGGGCGTTCCTAGGGTTGCTGAAGATCGGTGGCACCTGGGGGCACCAGGTGGTGCATACATGCGCAGTAAAAAATGGGCGTGGCCATTGTGTGAATGGGCGTGGCCATGGGTGGGGCCAAATGTACATGAACTTAGCAGCGGTGTAAGCTACAGATAACGGGCCTGCCCATCGAAATATTGGATGGAACTCCCTGTCCTTTATTTAGATAATTTACAATCAGTATAGGCATAGATTAATGATGTATACACACATACAATTTTGATTGGTCAATCACTGACCAATTTTACCACCCCCGTGTAGTAAGTAGGCCGTCAGACAATGAATATGATGAACAGAGCTAATCAAAATTGTATGTGTGCACCAGGCTTTACAGCTAATACTGTACATACTGAAGGTAGCAGGGATCAGCATAGAATACAGCTGGTTTACAATCAGTAAAGGTACAGAGTAACACCCTTTACTTTACACACTGGAGGTAGATCAGCACACACAGTGCAGGTACCAGAGGACAGCTTATACTGTACATACTGTAGGTAGTAGAAATCAGCACACTGCAGCTAGTTTACTATCAGTGCAGGCACAGAGTAACAGCTTATACTGGAGGTAGCAGAGATCAGCACACACTGCAGCTAGTTTACTATCAGTACAGGCACAGAGTAACAGCTTATACTGTACATACTGTAGGCAGCAGAGATCAGCACACACACTGCAGCTAGATTACTATCAGTCGCGGCACAGAGTAACAGCTTATACTGTACATACTGGGGTAGCTAAGATCAGCACACTACAGCTGGTTTACTATCAGTACAGGCACAGAGTAACAGCTTATACTGTACATACTGGGGGTAGCAGAGATCAGCACACACTGTAGCTAGTTTACTATCAGTACAAGCATAAAGTAACAGCTTTTACTGTACATACTGGAGGTAGCATAGATCAGCACACACACTGCAGCTAGTTTACTATCTGTGCAGGCACCGAGTAACAGCTTATACTGTACATATTGTAGGCAGCAGAGATCAGCACACACTGCAGGTAGTTTACTATCAGTCGAGGCACAGAGTAACAGCTCATACTGTACATACTGGGGTAGCTAAGATCAGCACACACTGCAGCTGGTTTACTATCAGTACAGGCACAGAGTAACAGCTTATACTGTACATACTGGGGGTAGCAGAGATCAGCACACACTGTAGCTAGTTTACTATCAGTACAAGCATAAAGTAACAACTTTTACTGTACATACTGGAGGTAGGATAGATCAGCACACACTGCAGCTAGTTTACCATCAGTGCAGACACAGAAAACAGCTCATACTGGACATTTTGGATGTAGCAGAGATAAGCACACAGGCCCAGCCAGTTCCAGGTGCTGTTTGGCTATTACTACTCGGCTGGCTGCAGGCTGGCTGGCTAGCTGGCTCTGGCTGCACTCTCTCCCCTCCTCCACCCCAATCCCCCACCTGGCTAGTGGCTACTGCTGGCTGCAGGCTGGCTGTGTATGGCTAGCTGGCTCTGGCTGCAGACACTGGCTGCACTCTCGTCTCCCCCTCCAAACCCCCACCACTTGCGATTGCTGGGCCTGGGTGCCACTTACTGTGTGAATGACGACTGCCCGGTAGGTGGCCTCTGGCTGCAGGCAGTGGCACCTTGCTTGCTTCCTTCCTTCCTTGTCCAGGACCAGTCACAGTGTCCATGAGGTGGTCTGTGGCATCTGGCAGCAGCAGGCCAGGGAGAGGGACGGGGGTGTACTGACTGACTAAGTCAGTCACTCTGGCAGGCAGTGGCACAGTCATCAGTCCAAACCTGGCTGAGAGATGCACTGTGGGGGCGCCGGTCGAGTGGTGGTGAGGCAGCGAGGCCTGAGGCCAGACGGTGATGGAGTCGTGGAGCAGTCTGTGGCTGGTGTGCCTGATGGTCTGGCGGCGGGCGGACGTTTTGCCGGGTGTGGACGGCGCCACCAATATGACGCCATGTGCTTGCCTGGTGGCCCGGGTCACATGCTGTGCAGGGGGCGGAGCTACTCACGCTCCACGGCTCCAGCCCCCTGCCTTTCAATGCAACTCCACACCCCTTGCCAGGTGCTCCTCCGCTTCTGATTGGAGCAGGAGGCGGCAGGGGGGCAGATTAAGGCAGCGGATGCTGTCAGTTTTTAAGTGTGATGTCGGGAGCTGGAAATTTATGTGGCCACCGTATTTGAGCGAACGGCGGCCGCGTTTGCTGACTTGTGCCCATTCATTCATGGCACTTGTGTTGGGCACCCCATTTCATAGATCAGGGGCACCCTAAGACCAGGTTCGTGGCACGTGCCACGATCGAATAGCGCTAGCGACGCGCCCGGTGATGGCTTCTGCTGATGAAGTAATCAGCAGAGGCCGTCACTAGAGGGAGCTGCGCAGGAGAGGTCTGCGATCTCTGCAAGAACTGTGGCTTAGGTGAGCCGCGCTCACCTAAAGGGGACAAATGAGGACACAGGAACTGGAGGACAATACAGAGGGACAGAATGGGACAAATGACACACAGGAGAACCGAGGAAGAACAAAGGGACAGATGGGGACCAAGGAGGACACACAGGGGGACCAAGACGGACACAGGGACAAAAGGGGACACATGGGGACAGAAGAGGACACGGGAGGACACATGGGGGACTGAATGGGACACATGGGGGACTGAAGGGGACACATGGGGACAAAGGAGGACACAATAATTGGGGGAGAACATCTTCAAGACACCCCTGCACCATAGATGCAGCAGGTTTAGCATATTTTCTTCCCTGGTTTTTGCCTTCTAAACCTACCATAGGTGTGTCTTATATTCCGGAGTGTCTTATATGCCAAAAAATACAGTAAGTTACATTCAGTAAAGTTCACTTTAATGAGCTAAAGAAACAAATCCAAGCATTGTTATGAAAGTACCATCAACATGGATTGTTGCTGGACAAGCTTTCTGTATTTCAGTGTAAAATATACAGTACTTTCCCTTTCAGTATGGAGCCAAAAAAGAATTTCCCAAGCTCAAAGTGGGAAATTTGGGCACCAGAAACTATGGCACCACTATATGCGCCATTATAAATTGGCACTATAATGTGAAATTTGGGCGGCCACTATTTATCGGGCACCCCAATTTTACACTACAGCCACAATTCATAATGGCACCTATGGCAGCGCCCCATCATTATAGTGCTTGCAGTGGATTGGTGGTGGAGATCGGTTAACGAGCACTGTAATTACAGCGCAGGAGATTTGGGCGCAGCCGGCGCCACCATAGGCCGTAATAGGAATTACGGCTATAGCGGGCCACAGTCAGTAACTTCAGCGTCATCAGAAGACAGAGCTGAAGTTACTTTTAAAAAACTGTAATTCAGCCACCAGCAGTAGCTGGAAGCCGAATTACATTATTCCCCACCATCCACGTGGACCTAGAGGGGGAATAGTATTTAACGCTGCCGGGAACTTGTGCAGCAGCAGGATAAGCCATATACCGGCTGTATCCTGCGCCCAAGTCTTCTGGCGGCCAATTAATTTGTATGCTCGGTTAAGGTTAGGCGTGGGGGTGGGGCAGTTAAGGTTAGTCGTGGAGAGGGGCGGTTAAGGTTAGTCGTGTGTGAGTGTGGGGGGTTTAAAGAGAAACTCCGACCAAAAATGTAACTTTATCCCAATCAGTAGCTGATACCCCCTTTTACATGAGAAATCTATTCCTTTTCACCGACAGACCATCAGGGGGAGCTGTATGACTGATATTGTGGTGAAACCCCTCCCACAAGTAACCCCTCCCATGAGAAAAGTTCAAACTTTTGTGGGAAATAGTTGCTTACAGCTGTTTCCAACTGCCAAAAACCATGCAGCAGCTACATCACCTGCCAACAGTAAAATGTTCACTGGAGTTCCTCTTTAAGTGTTAGGCATGGGGTGGGGGGGGGGGGCAGTTAAAGTTGGGCATCATTAAGGGAGGGTTCTGTGTGAGAGTAGTGTTAGGTTAAATTGTACATATATATATATTTGCACATTTTTTTGGTGTCTACCGAACCATGGTGACACCATAACATTAAACAACAGTTGACATGACTGGTCATTTTTTAAAGTTGGGTTCACAAACCCATAATTGACAAAAGTACAATACAAATACTGTTTTGACTTTATGGCTTAAAAGTAGCGTAGGAGTGGAGTAGAGTAGTCCTGATTCGAGTGCATCTCCCTGCGGGACCCTATTGAAAACTTGGCAAAATATCAGTTATTAATCTTCAATTTAAGCTTATAATGAGAGATCCTACTGGACCATATTTTCTTAAATTTCTTGGGACACTTCCTCTTAACTACTTGCCGACTGCTCCACGCCAATTGGCGTGAGCAGTGTGGCAGCCCCAGGACCGCTCCATGCCGATTGGTGTGAACAGTAATTAGGGCTAGCAGGAGATCGCGCCCACGCTGCGCGCGCATCTCCTGCTCGTGGGGGGAGCTCCACCCCGCCTTCAGTCTCCGTGCGGCGATCGCCGCTCGGAGACTGTTAGACGGCGAAACCGCTGTCTATTAGGGCAGTACAGCGCTGCGATCTAAGACAGCTCTGTACTGGGGACAGCCATGTGACACGGCTGTCCCCTCTAGAGTGTCGGAGGTCATCCGCTGTCATAGGCTGAAGCCTATGACAGCCGATAACATTGATTGGCCAGCGGGGGGGAGGGTGGACGTGGGTATTCAAAAAGGAAAAAATATATATAAACATTTTTATTTAAAAAATAATAACAATATTTATTTCAAAAAAATAAACACTGGAGGGGATGATCAGACCCCACCAACAGGAAGCTCTGTTGGTGGGGGAAAAAGGGGGGGATCACTTGTGTGCTGTGTTGTGTGGCCCTGCAGCTTGGCCTTAAAGCTGCAGTGGCCCTATTAACAAAAAATGGCCTGGTCACTAGGGGGGTTTAACACAGCGGTCCTCAAGAGGTTAAGGTTGAATAATTGCTACTTCCTTATGTACATATGAAATCCACTCTTTCTTTTTAGGGGGTAGAGGTTGTTTCCACCTGAGAATGATCATGTTTCGAGTGTAGGCTATGAGGGACCTATATGCCTGCATTTTATGAGTGGAAAGCGCATTATCAGCCAGATATCCCAGTAACATCTGTTCAGGGCTCAATTCAAATGCCATTCCAAACACCTGCTGGAGTTCCGAATGTATTTGAGACCAATAGGAACACATACGCGACAAAGCCAGACCATGTGAAAGAAGTCTGCTCCAGGTTACTGACATCTATCACACCTTCCCGAGTCCCGATGCAGCAGGGTCAATCTTAAGTAATTTGTCAGGTGAGAGGTAACTCCAGGGGAAACATTTTAATGCAATGAGACGATCCCGTGCAGCTACTCCTACTGTAACAAAGTACCCCAGGATAGTATTCCACATTTCTGAAGTTAAGCCTGGGATGTCTGCCTGCTATGCTAGGAATAACCTGTCCACCTTAGATTGTCCTTTTGAAGGGAACGTTTTATATAAGACCGAGATAACATGATCCAAGTCTTTTTTTATTATTTCTCCCTAAGTAGTATGGGATTGTACCAACAGTGTTCTATTTCCCGTTAGGAACTGTGCCCTAACGGCATGTTGTAGCTGTAAATATCTAAAGTACATATTATGGGTTAAGTTATTATCACGTTTAAGAGAGGTAAAGGATTTAAGCAGATGATTATCCGTTATATCTTTTAATTTACAAATCCCATGGTCTGCCCAAATTTTAGGGTCTGGTACAGTTAAGAATTCAGGTAAAGAAGGGTTCTTCCATAACGGAGTATGTGGGGAAATTTGTCCTGACTGATGTGAGAGCTCATTAATTTTTTCCCAGACTTTGACAGTTGCCAAACATGTTTGGTGTTGCTCGGGGGATATGTCTACTCCCTCTGAAGGGGAGGCTGGAAAGAGCCAGGAAGGATCCCATTATCTCTGCCTCTAGTTCGGTTGCTGCATTGGCTTGGGGATTGATCGAACCGCCATCGGATGGTGACTGCGGCTGAAGCCCAGTAATAGTGTTCAAAGTCAGGCAGCCCAATACCTCCACTATATTGGTCTCGTTGCAGGGTTGATAGTGCAATACGTGGGTTCTTGGGATACCATAATAAGGACGCAACCGCTTTGCTTATATTCTGGAAGTATTTGGCTGGCATATACACAGGGCTATTACTGAAATAGTACAGAAATTTGGGGAGCATATTCATTTTAATAGCATCGGCACGACCAAGCAGAGATAATGGGAGGGTTTGCCAAATGTTACACTTCTGCCTGAGCTTAGATAGTATCGGATCTAAGTTTAGGGTATAATAGTCCTTGGCATTTCTAGTGATTTTTATTCCCAGGTAGGTGAACTCCGTGACCCACTGTAATGGAGTAGGGGCTGGAAGTATTGGTAGCTGTGTATCTAATGGCAAAATGGTCGATTTGTCCCAGTTTACTTTAAATCCAGAGAATTTGCCATATTCTTTAATAATATTAAGAGCATTAACCAGTGAGGGGCAAGAGTCTGACAGGTATAAAAAGAGTTCGTCAGCGTAAAGAGAGAGCTTCTCTTCTTTTGTTCCAAGTGTGAGGCCCTCGACAGCTGTACCGGCACGTAGGAGTATTGCAAGGGGTTCCACAACCATAGCAAACAATGTAGGCGAAAGTGGACAGCCTTGTCACGTTCCTCTAGAGAGGGAGAAGGGAGTGGAAATAGCAAGGCCCATGCATACTCGGGTAAAATTTACCGACATTTCACTACGATAATTTACACTTTTAAAATGTTGAATTTTTGAAAATGTTACTGATATTCTACTAGCCGATATTGGGCGCCCAAAATTCCTCACTCTTGTTTGCAAACACACCAACAGTACTCTGTGTGCTAGTGTGTTTGGAGTATTGTTGCCATGGGACCGACCATCCATCGACTCGCAACTTGCTGCCGAATTCTCAGCTTTCTGTTTGGGGTTTGGTTACTGTTTATCGGTTAGTCTGAACAAAGCAATACATTGAATTTGAGATGTCTTTAATCCACTACATTGTCTCTGGGTTTGCCAGCTATTACCAGAGGTGGGGACCCTCCAGGTGTTACCCATAGAGGGGAAGGGGGTGGGGGGACTAGAAAGATGTGATATTGGACTATTGGTAACACTGGAAAACTTAACATTGCTTTATAAATGACCCCATAAGTAAGCTGAGTGCTTAGTCAGAATATTACAGTTTTTGTTGAAGTTACGCTTCAGCAGGGGGATTTTTACAAAGCTGCATGACTGCGGGGAAATCCGTGACGGGTCCAGCTTCAAATTTTTTAAAAGGGCACAAAGGGTGCACAATTTTTTGCCTAACTTAAGTGATAAAATTAAGGATAACTAGTTCAGCAATGATCGGAACAGAATTTAAACATTACGAACAGAACTCAGAGGCTTTTGAGCAGAGCACATTGTCCAAATGATGGTGCTATTATTGAATAAAAAATACCTATAGATCTACTTGGCTAGTTTGCTGGCATGCGTTAACTCTTACTTGCTAGCAAGCTGCTCCTGTGTGGACAGATCACAGACAATTCATTCCAGCCTCCAGCCTGTGTCTCACTATTCTACAAGCAAAGGGAGGGGGAAGAGGCTGGAGGGAGAGAAACTCTCTGTGTGTAATTCCTTATCTTAGTAGCCAAGCATTGCTGGAGAATAGAGCTCCTATTTCACTGACTGGAAGTTTGAATCAGGATTATAATCCTGATTCAAAGTTCCCTGTCTGTATAATACAAGCTTACGTTTATTGGCTAATTTAAAAGAAAAACAGTAAAGTGTTCAGATTGGATTTAACTTCATTCCAATCAGTAGCTGATTCAAATAGATCATCAGGGGGGTTTATATGGATGATATTATGGTGAAACTCCTCCCACAGTGTGATGTCATAACCGTGGTCCTGACAGTTTGCTGTCTGTGAACCTCATTGCATTGTGGGAAATACAGCTTTTTTTCCAACTGCTAGTAAAATCTCCCTCTGTGCATAGAATTCTCAGTAACGGACATTCCGTACAGATCACCTGCCGGTACTAAAGATGTCACCACCAGTGATACATTTTGGAATGTAAATCAGAGAGATGAAAGATTTTACAATGGGCAAACACTGACTGAATAACCTATACATACATTTTGTAAAAAAAATAAACTTTTTTATTATGTTATTTTCACTACAGATCCTCTTTAGATGTCCCAGGGCTAAAATACATTAACTATTTGCCTTTTTTAATCTATCCCCTGTGCTCAAAAGCTGTTGTCTGCTTGGTAAGAGTTCTATGGCTATAATTCCATATCAGTGAGAGTTGCCTCATAATCCAACAAAGGTCCATAAAGATAGAAACTGTCACTTGCATGCCTGAAGGTTAACTCTTTCAGTAAGAAGAAGAAAAAAAAAGAAACACAACATAGTTATTAGTGTGTTTGGCACTGTACATACACATCTTTATCTCATCTTCTTAACACGTCACCTTAGGACAACTGTAACCAATTAAAAAATTACATACTCACCTAAGAGGAGAGGAAGGAAGGCTCTGGATCCCTTAGAGCAGCCTTTCTCAACCTTTTTACCTTGGAGGAACCCTGTAAATAACTTTTGGGTCTCAAGGAACCCCTGCAAACAATTTTTTGGTCTCGAGGAACCCCTACATTTATTTTTCAGGAGGCATGGTCTTTAAATAGGTTAGGCTGCTAATTTCACTATCTCCTATTACACTGCCACTCATTATACTGTCTCCTGACCCCCCAATTTAGTGCTTCTTGTTACAGTACCACCTATTATAGTGTGCTCTATTATACTTCCCCCACGATGGGGTAAAATGCCAAGGAACCCCTGCAGAGTCCTCAAGGAACCCTGGGGTTCCAGGGAACCCTGGTTGAGAAAGCCTGCCTTAGAGCCTTCCTATTCCTCTCAGCATCAACTTGTTCCACCAGCGGGAACTCCATTCCAGCCAGGGCCAGGAGCAAACTTTATAGAATGCATATAAACCTAATCACCGTTGAGAGATCACCATGGCCAGTCAAAGGGGATGCTTTGGCACACGACCAATCAAGCAGGGCTGATGGCACCAGACCGGCCACACACAGCCACCCGCTGCTCCTTGTGCTAGCTGGTGCCAATGGTCCCACGGGCTGCAATCACTGCACTAGATCAGTAGCAGTAACCTATCAGATGCCACATCTGCTAAAGCTTCCTGTGTCTGGCAATGATGTTCTCTAACCGGTGATGGTAGCATGCCTCAATAAGATGTATTTATCAACAGCTAAACTGCTTATGATGTCATAGAGAAGGGTGGCAAGTGCAACCAGTCAAATGAAGATGGGGATTAGGGGATGGGTGGATGAGGAGGATAGTGTGTATACCAGGAAGGTGGGTGGGAAAGCGGAGAAGAGGCTGGTGCAATTCACTCGCACGCGACCTATGGGACTCATTGCAAGACTCACTACCGCACTTCCTCCTTTCGGCTTGAAGGAGGAAGTGTGGAAGCGAGTCTTGGAGCGCGCCCCATCGGTTGCGTGCAAGTGAATTGAGATGCATAGAAGCCGACGGACTGCTGGGTAAGTAACCCCATCTCCCGTGCTCACACCTGAAGCAATTAAACCTCATTTTAGTTCCAAATTTGAGTGGCTACCTACTCGGAAGCCCATTGCTACACTAAAGGCCAATAACGACCCCTTCAGCCGATAATCAAGCATGTGTGCGGCAGCCCCCGACCCCCACCCTGAGAATATTTAGCTTGGTGGATCAACTCACCTGACAAATGGCCAACTCCATTGCATATGCCACTCCCCTGCCGCCGCCGGACATTGTTCATCTGCCCCACCCCCACATAGCAACAGTACGTGTCATCAGCTACACAGCTGACACGCATCTGTACTGGCCGGCCCAGCAATGTCGCCCAAGGACCCAATCCCAGACGAGCAACATACACCCCAATGTTAAAGTTCCAAACCTAATTGCCAGGGTCATCTGTGTTCTCCTGTGTCCTTAGAAAATCAGGCCTTCAGCGTTCCACTACAAAGTGCTAACTGACAAGCGTTCCATCATCACCTGCAGCATTTGCTGGAAAATCCCCGGGTCCCGGAGAGGAGAGCACTTCACAGCCTAAGTGGGTGCTGTTAATAGCGGCTCTTTGATCTGCGTTATTAAACGACGGTTATTTTTGGAAAGCGGACTGACAGAGCTCAGCGACCAGCGAGGACCATGCTTAGCGAGGCCCGCTCTTTATAGCGGGGCAATATGCTAAATATACATTAATAGATTGTACTCTGCACAGATAGTTGCCAAATGACATGGAAAACTTGTTGTCACACGTGCGCTTTGTCATGCGCCAGCTTATCGGTGTGTTCGCCATGAAGGGCAAAAGCGATCCGAAGTATGTCACAGCGCCCCACGGCTATAAAGCACAGCATTCGCTTTGTTGAAAATCCACTATTACCCAGAGAGCTCATGGTGACCCAGTACCACCTGGAGGGTAAAAAAAGGGGCTTAAAGAGACCAAAAAGCCCTCTATTAAAAGGCAATGCTAAATGCCTTCCTAAAACAGAAGGCAGAGCTCCCAACTGTCCCTCTTTTGGAGGGACAGTCCCTCTTTGGAAACCAAATCCCTCTGTCCCTCTTTCCTCCTCATTAGTCCCTCTTCCCTCCTCATCATTCCCTCTTCCAGAGCTGATGTACAGGTCTATGTAAATATATGTGCTGAAAATGTGTTTAATTGACTCTAAACTTTATTCCTATGCTTCAAGTTGATATATTTCCTATTTTAAAATGTTAACATGAAGGAAATGATAAGGATAGGAGGACCAGTGTGGTTTGAATTATAAAACATATTTTTGTTCTGAAATCTTTATTTTATGCATGGCTAGGGACAGGGGAGGACTGGGACCTTTTGGCCTGGAGGGAAAACACAAACTAGAAGCCCGGTTTCATGGCAGCCCCAGCCCAAATGACGTCACATGCGCCCCACGTGCTATATACCGGTAGTCACATGGTCATGCCAATGCAGAAATATAGCAAGGATACTAGAGGGACAGCATGACAGGTAAAGTATAAATGCACAGGCACTGTGGGGTAATAGATTTTGAGGGAAAACGCCGGGGTTTCCATTGCATACATAGTTTGTTATTATTGCACTTAACGAATACATCGGCACGAGATTTCCCAGCATCTCAGATTGATACATTCAACTACTTTCCACCCAAAATAAGTCAAATTGTTGATTGGGCATGCTTGTGGCGGCACAGATTTTCATCCGATTGGATAGTTATCGAAGCAGTTGGTGGATCGGCCAGCCCTAAATCATTAAAGGAGAGGCAGCCTGGGGGGAAATCTCCCCCCTTCCCCCCTGGCCAGTCCTCCCCTGGCTAGGGATGTGCATACCTCACAACTTTTTGAGATGAGACAGAGGGACACTTAAGCCACACCCCTGCCACACCCCTGTTCACGCCCCCAGCACACCCCCATCACACCCCAAGTCATGCATACCATAAAGATATGTTTTTATAATTCAAACCACACTGATCCTTTCTGATCCTGGTTCATTTTCCTTCATATTAACATTTTAAAATTAGTAATATATCAATTTAAAGTATGGGGAATAAAGTCATATAAAATAGAGTCAATCAAACACATTTTTTAGTATAGAAATATATATATTTACATAGAAAGAGGGATAAAGTCCTGAAAGAGGGACAAATGAGGAGGAAAGAGGAACAGGGGTCCCAAAGAGGGACTGGGACAGTTGGGAACTATGGGGATGTGGGTCAGGGGCGTGATCAGGGGTGTGGCAGGGGCATGGCTCAAGTGTTCCTCTTTCTTATCTCAAAAAATTGGGAGGTATGTAGAAGAGAGACAGGCAAAAAGGGAAATTTGGGCGCACCATGTGCCGCCATAGACCATAATGTGAATTATGGCTACCGCAGCGCTGAGAGTGTAATAATTGACTTTAGGAAGTCTGCTCCCACCTCCTATCTACATCGATGGCACCGAGGTGGCCAGAGTGCCCTGCGCTCGCTTTCTGGGTACTACCATCTCCAGCGATCTCAGTTGGAGGGCCAACATCACGTCAACCCAGCGGAAAGCCCAGCAGAGACTCTTCTTCCTCCGTCAACAGCGGAAGTTCGGCATGGCACAGGAGATTCTAATATGTTTCTACTCTTCCACCATTGAATCGATCCTCTGCTCCGCCATCTTGGTCTGGTATGTGGGAGCCACTGCCAGCGACAGGCACAAACTACAGAGGATCATCAGGTCGGTGGAAAGGATCATTGGGAGACCTCTGCCTCCACTTGACCTTCTGTATAATACAAGACTGCGTGCCAGGGCACTGAGGATCGCAAGTGACCTCTCACACCCGGGCCACTGCTTTTTCACCCCACTTCCATTGGGCCGGAGACTCTGTGCTATCCCCACCAAGACCACCAGACACAAGAATTATTTCACAAGAATTATTTCTTCCCTATGGCCGTTAGCCTCCTAAACTCCCTTAACATTCTCCCACCCTCTATCAGTGCCCTACCAACTGCATAGTAACCGACTGGACAATAATACGTTTTTTTCGAGCAATCAGTCATCATATTTAATCTGACCAGACTCTTCCCGCACCTTTGGTAGACCTCAGCAGTGTTTTCTGAAGGATGCATACTGATACTGAATGCATATTTGTATATTTGATTTGATGCTGAATGTACAGTATATTTGTGTATGTATATATTTGAGTATGATGTATTACTGTCATATTCTGATGTTTTTTCCTGCCTTTCTGTCTATGTACCGCTCAGTATTGTGCCATACCCAGTCATGCCTGGCGAAATAAACCGATTCTGATTTGTGTGCCTTCAAAAGACGGAGCCCAGATTATTATAAAAACAGTAGTGACGGCACAAACATCAAATTTTGTATTCGTGAACATGAATTTACTGCAAATGTTCGTGAACCGGTCATTTGCGGTAGGCTTCATAGACTTTATTGGCGGGCAAACTTCTAAAACTTTCAGGGCATCTCTGCAGCCATAATTGCTTTTAAAAAAAAAAGGGGGAAAAGTGTACCAAAACCCGGACAGTGACATACCCTGCAAATGGTGTGTTTCTAGCATGTACGGGGGATTTGCTATTAACCACTAAAGTGAATGTACATTTTTGACAAAAGTGAAGGATTGTGGCGGGAGAGTGGCTGTCTTGTTCCTCTGCGACGCATATGCTCATCATCTCGCTAGGAATGAGATTTGACCGGAGCTCGCACGAGCGCTCACTCTCATCAGCCAGCACAGCGGACCCCAGCGATCAGCCTGCCAGCCAGCGATCGGCGCTGACAGGCTGTTTACTTTAAAAATGTATTTATATAGCGCTGACATCTTACACAGCGCTGTACAGTATGGTCTTGTAACTTAACTTTCTAGAAAAAATGTTGATCTTTATTCATTCATAAAAAAATGAAATACAGCAGCAGCAATCAAATACCTCCAAAAGAAAGCTCTATTTGTTACAAGGACGTAAAATTAATTTGGGTGCTAAGTTGTATGACCAAACAATAAACCATTAAAATTGTAAAGTGCAGAATTGTAAAAAATGGCCTGGCCACTAGCGGGGTATAAACCTGTGGGGCTCAAGAAGTTAAAAAAAAAATGTAATTCGGCCGCAAGTAATATCTGGAAGCCAAATTACGTATTTCCCCAGTGATAGTGGCAATCTGGAAGGGGAATAGTAATTGATGCCGCTGGGACTTGTTCATTAGCATGCAGAAGGTATTTTTGCGATAATTCAGCTTTAAAGAGACTCTGTAACAAATTGTTTATCTTTATTTCTTCTATGCTATAAGTTCCTATGCCTTTTCTAATGTGGTCTGGCTTACTGCAGCTTTTCCTAATTGCACAGTAGCTGTGTTATCTCTGTTATATGATCTAATCTTCTCTCTATAGTCGGCACAGTCAGGCTGAGGCAGTCAGACTGGAATGTGCAGGGCTGCTTGTGATTAGCTAGAAGCTGTACACACCCCCTGCAGGCTCTGTGTGACTAACACACTCTGCTTAGCTGAGCCTATTAGAAGCTGGTTAGTTTGTTTGTAAACACTGCCTAAAACTGGCAATTACAAGCCAGGTTTGCAGCAGAGAATGGCAGAAACAGCACAGAGGGGACCAGGAGCACATAATGAATAGAATGGTATGCTTTTTATTGTAAGAATTTCAGAGTACAGATTCTCTTTAAGTGAATTGCTGATCACTCACTATTTTTCCTATCTTTTTAATCTTATACATTACCACTTGAAGGAGAACTTGACCCCCAATATTTTCTATGTTCTTTCAGAGAGGAGAGTTTTGATGCCTCTGTAAAATTTTATTTTTACATGGCTGTTTTATTGCTTTCTCTCTTCCAGTTGATAAAGATATTTCTTCTTATCTCCTGTGACAAATGCGCAGATCCTCCAGCAGCACAGAGTATATCAGGAGAGGAGGGTTAGAGGAAGGTGCAGATTCCTTCAGCAGCACAGAGTATATCAGGAGAGGAGGGTTAGACAGAGGAAGGAGCAGAATCCCCCAGTAGCACAGAGTATATCAGGAGAGGAAGGTTAGATAGAGGAAGGAGCAGAGTCCTCCAGCAGCACAGAGTATATCAGGAGAGGAGGGTTATATAGAGGAAGGAGCAGAGTCCTCCAGCAGCACCGAGTATATCAGGAGAGGAGGGTTAGAGGAAGGTGCAGATTCCCCCAGCAGCACAGAGTATATCAGGAGAGGAGGGTTAGATAGAGGAAGGAGCAGAGTCCTCCAGCAGCACAGAGTATATCAGGAGAGGAGGGTTAGATAGGGGAAGGAGCAGAGTCCTCCAGCAGCACCGAGTATATCAGGAGAGGGTTAGATAAGGGAAGGAGCAGAGTCCCCCAGCAGCACAGAGTATATCAGGAGAGGAGGGTTAGATAGAAGAAGGAGCAGAGTCCTCCAGCAGCACAGAGTATATCAGGAGAGGAGGGTTAGATAGTGGAAGGAGCAGAGTCCTCCAGCAGCACAGAGTATATCAGGAGAGGAGGGTTAGATAGTGGAAGGAGCAGAGTCCTCCAGCAGCACAGAGTATATCAGGAGAGGAGGGTTAGCTAGAGGAAGGAGCAGAGTCATCCAGCAGCACAGAGTATATCAGGAGAGGAGGGTTAGATAGTGGAAGGAGCAGAGTCCTCCAGCAGCACAGAGTATATGAGGAGAGGAGGGTTAGATAGAGGAAGGAGCAGAGTCCTCCAGCAGCACAGAGTATATCAGGAAAGGAGGGTTAGATAGAGGAAGGAGCAGAGTCCTCCAACAGCACAGAGTATATCAGGAGAGGAGAGTTAGAGGAAGGAGAAGAGTCTTCCAGCAGCACAGAGAATATCAGGAAAGGAGGGTTAGATAGAGGAAGGAGCAGAGTCCTGCAGCAGCACATAGTATATCAGGAGAGGAGGATTAAATAAAGGAAGGAGCAGAGTCCTCCAGTAGCACAGAGTATATCAGGAGAGGAGGGTTAGATAGAGGAAGGAGCAGAGTCCTCCAGCAGCACAGAGTATATCATGAGAGGGAGGTTAGATAGAGGAAGGAGCAGAGTCCTCCAGCAGCACAAAGAATACCAGGAGAGGAGGGTTATATAGAGGAAGGAGCAGAGTCCTCCAGCAGCACAGAGTATATCAGGAGAGGAGGGTTAGATAGAGGAAGGAGCAGAGTCCTCCAGCAGCACAGAGTATATCAGGAGAGGAGGGTTAGAGGAAGGTGCAGATTCCTCCAGCCGCACAGAGTATATCAGGAGGGGAGAGTTAGAGGAAGGAGCAGAGTCCTCCAGTAGCACAGAGTATATCAGGAGAGGAGGGTTAGATAGAGGAAGGAGCAGAGTCCTCAAGCAGCACAGAGTATATCAGGAGAGGGAGGTTAGATAGAGGGAGGAGCAGAGTCCTCCAGCAGCACAGAGTACATTAGGAGAGGAGGGTTAGATAGAGGAAGGCGCAGAGTCCTCCAGCAGCACAGAGTATATCAGGAGAGGAGGGTTAGATAGAGGAAGGCGCAGAGTCCTCCAGCAGCACAGAGTATATCAGGAGGGGAGAGTTAGAGGAAGGAGCAAAATCATCCAGCAGCACAGAGTATATCAGGACAAAAACAACAACAAATAACATTTGTAAAGCGCTTTTCTCCCATAGGACTCAAAGCGCATCAGGAGAGGAGGGTTAGAGGAAGGAGCAGAGTCCTCCAGCAGCACAGAGTATATCAGGAGAGGAGGGTTAGATAGAGGAAGGAGCAGAGTCCTCCAGCAGCACAGAGTATATCAGGAGAGGAGGGTTAGATAGAGGAAGGAGCAGAGTCCTCCAGCAGCACCGAGTATATCAGGAGAGGAGGGTTAGATAGAGGAAAGAGCAGAGTCATCCAGCAGCACAGAGTATATCAGGAGAGGAGGGTTAGATGGAGGAAAGAGCAGAGTCCTCCAGCAGCACAGAGTATATCAGGAGAGGAGGGTTAGATGGAGGAAGGAGCAGAGTCCTCCAGCAGCACAGAGTGTATCAGGAGAGGAAGGTTAGATAGAGGAAGGAGCAGAGTCCTCCAGCAGCACAGAGTATATCAGGAAAGGAGGGTTAGATAGAGGAAGGAGCAGAGTCCTCCAGCAGCACAGAGTATATCAGGAGAGGAGAGTTAGAGGAAGGAGAAGAGTCCTCCAGCAGCACAGAGAATATCAGGAAAGGAGGGTTAGATAGAGGAAGGAGCAGAGTCCTGCAGCAGCACATAGTATATCAGGAGAGGAGGATTAAATAGAGGAAGGAGCAGAGTCCTCCAGTAGCACAGAGTATATCAGGAGAGGAGGGTTAGATAGAGGAAGGAGCAGAGTCCTCCAGTAGCACAGAGTATATCAGGAGAGGAAGGTTAGATAGAGGAAGGAGCAGAGTCCTCCAGCAGCACAGAGTACCTTAGGAGAGGAGGGTTAGATAGAGGAAGGAGCAGAGTCCTCCAGCAGCACAGAGTATATCATGAGAGGGAGGTTAGATAGAGGAAGGAGCAGAGTCCTCCAGCAGCACAGAGAATATCAGGAGAGGAGGGTTAGATAGAGGAAGGAGCAGAGTCCTCCAGCAGCACATAGTACATTAGGAGAGGAGGGTTAGATAGAGGAAGGCGCAGAGTCCTCCAGCAGCACAGAGTATATCAGGAGAGGAGGGTTAGATAGAGGAAGGCGCAGAGTCCTCCAGCAGCACAGAGTATATCAGGAGAGGAGAGTTAGAGGAAGGAGCAAAATCATCCAGCAGCACAGAGTATATCAGGACAAAAACAACAACAAATAACATTTGTAAAGCGCTTTTCTCCCATAGGACTCAAAGCGCATCAGGAGAGGAGGGTTAGAGGAAGAAGCAGAGTCCTCCAGCAGCACAGAGTATATCAGGAGAGGAGGATTAGATAGAGGAAGGAGCAGAGTCCTCCAGCAGCACAGAGTATATCAGGAGAGGAGGGTTAGATAAAGGAAGGAGCAGAGTCCTCCAGCAGCACAGAGTATATCAGGAGAGGAGGGTTAGATGGAGGAAGGAGCAGAGTCCTCCAGCAGCACAGAGTATATCAGGAGAGGAGGGTTAGAGGAAGAAGCAGAGTCCTCCAGCAGCACAGAGTATATCAGGAGAGGAGGGTTAGAGGAAGGTGCAGATTCCTCCAGCAGCACAGATTATATCAGGAGAGGAGGATTAGATAGAGGAAGGAGCAGAGTCCTCCAGCAGCACAGAGTATATCAGGAGAGGAGGGTTAGATAGAGGAAGGAGCAGAGTCCTCCAGCAGCACAGAGTATATCAGGAGAGGAGGGTTAGAGGAAGGTGCAGATTCCTCCAGCAGCACAGAGTATATCAGGAGATGAGGGTTAGATAGAGGAAGGAGCAGAGTCCTCCAGCAGCACAGAGTATATCAGGAGAGGAGGGTTAGATAGAGGAAGGAGCAGAGTCCTCCAGCAGCACAGAGTATATCAGGAGAGGAGGGTTAGATAGAGGAAGGAGCAGAGTCCTCCAGCAGCACAGAGTATATCAGGAGAGGAGGGTTAGATGGAGGAAGGAGCAGAGTCCTCCAGCAGCACAGAGTGTATCAGGAGAGGAAGGTTAGATAGAGGAAGGAGCAGAGTCCTCCAGCAGCACAGAGTATATCAGGAGAGGAGGGTTAGATAGAGGAAGGAGCAGAGTCCTCCAGCAGCACAGAGTATATCAGGAGAGGAGGGTTAGATAGTGGAAGGAGCAGAGTCCTCCAGCAGCACAGAGTGTATCAGGAGAGGAAGGTTAGATAGAGGAAGGAGCAGAATCCTCCAGCAGCACAGAGTACATTAGGAGAGGAGGGTTAGATAGAGTAAGGTGCAGAGTCCTCCAGCAGCACAGAGTATATCAGGAGAGGAGGGTTAGATAGAGGAAGGCGCAGAGTCCTCCAGCAGCACAGAGTATATCAGGAGAGGAGAGTTAGAGGAAGGAGCAAAATCATCCAGCAGCACAGAGTATATCAGGACAAAAACAACAACAAATAACGTTTGTAAAGCGCTTTTCTCCCATAGGACTCAAAGCGCATCAGGAGAGGAGGGTTAGAGGAAGAAGCAGAGTCCTCCAGCAGCACAGAGTATATCAGGAGAGGAGGGTTAGATAGAGGAAGGAGCAGAGTCCTCCAGCAGCACAGAGTATATCAGGAGAGGAGGGTTAGAGGAAGAAGAAGAGTCCTCCAGCAGCACAGGGTATATCAGGAGAGAAGGGTTAGAGGAAGGCAGAGCCGGGACAAGGTCCTCCAGCACCCAAGGCTGAGACACCAAAGTGCGCCCCTCCATCCCTCCCACCTCAGCCGTCACACACTGATTGCTATTAGACTAAGAGGGCCACAGGGCCCACAACCTCCCCAACACCTTAATATCTAGTTATCTGGCTTGCAGTCACTGCCATGTATCCCCTTTTCTTATTTCTTTCTGCTTCAAACACAATTAGGAATGACAGCTGAATGAATTCTGCGCCCCCTCCTACACTGCGCCCTGAGGCTGGAGCCTCTCCAGCCTATGCCTCGGCCCGGCCCTGGAGGAAGGTGCAGATTCCTCCAGCAGCACAGAGTATATCAGGAGAGGAGGATTAGATAGAGGAAGGAGCAGAGTCCTCCAGCAGCACAGAGTATATCAGGAGAGGAGGGTTAGATAGAGGAAGGAGCAGAGTCCTCCAGCAGCACAGAGTATATCAGGAGAGGAGGGTTAGAGGAAGGTGCAGATTCCTCCAGCCGCACAGAGTATATCAGGAGATGAGGGTTAGATAGAGGAAGGAGCAGAGTCCTCCAGCAGCACAGAGTATATCAGGAGAGGAGGGTTAGATAGAGGAAGGAGCAGAGTCCTCCAGCAGCACAGAGTATATCAGGAGAGGAGGGTTAGATAGAGGAAGGAGCAGAGTCCTCCAGCAGCACAGAGTATATCAGGAGAGGAGGGTTAGATAGAGGAAGGAGCAGAGTCCTCCAGCAGCACAGAGTATATCAGGAGAGGAGGGTTAGATGGAGGAAGGAGCAGAGTCCTCCAGCAGCACAGAGTGTATCAGGAGAGGAAGGTTAGATAGAGGAAGGAGCAGAGTCCTCCAGCAGCACAGAGTATATCAGGAGAGGAGGGTTAGATAGAGGAAGGAGCAAAGTCCTCCAGCAGCACAGAGTATATCAGGAGAGGAGGGTTAGATAGAGGAAGGAGCAGAGTCCTCCAGCAGCACAGAGTATATCAGGAGAGGAGGGTTAGATAGAGGAAGGAGCAAAGTCCTCCAGCAGCACAGAGTACACCAGGAGAGAAGGTCACTCTTAGTTAGGGGACGGGGACAGATATTGCTGTGCAGTTGCACCACGTCAGCAGCATAACAGGAGTAAAAATACTTCCTGGATCGATGCTTGCTGAGCATTAGGCAGATCTATTACTGGAAGGGAAATCTTTATTTAGTGTCACACAATCCGCATGTGGGATATCTATAGAAAGGAGAACCCAGCATTGCAGGAACATTTAATGCATATGACGTCTCTCCACCAGCGAAGTCCCAGCGGGGAGGAAAAGGTTTACTGGAGGAAAAGCCAATAGAGTGCTCTCGCTATCCGACACCTGAATCTGCCCTTTGTTTTTTCTTTTTAACTGTTGGGCTATTTTTGTATCTGCTGAATCCATCCCCTCCACTTAACTGCTATAAAATTTTAATGCAGCTTCTCTGGAAAGTATCGACTGAAATAGTAGAATTGCCAGATAAGCAGTCGGCTGGTTTAAGGTCATTAGTAGGACTCCGCTTCCTGTGATCTCCCGCCGCCGCCAACTGTCAGCGCTAGCGTGCCGCTTCCTGCAGGGGAACCCCACACCAAGGGCTTGACTCACTAAACCTTCATAACTCATATCACGGCCGTTTTCGCGCGCATTTTCGCGTTTGTGCGCAATCATGAATTTTCATGCACGATCATGAATTTTCACACTAAACCAAAATTATCACTTGCGCATGCAAATTCACAATCACGCGCAAACGCGAAAATGCGCGCAAAAACAGCCATGATATGACTTATCACGGTTTAGTGAATCAAGGCCCAAATGTGATACACATTTATGGCTGCTTTTTTGTACTTGCCCTCACCCTTTATCTAATCCAGCAAAAACATTCACATCCTTAAAGTAAACCTGCTGAGAAAATAAACTGATGTGATAAACAATTGTATCTAACCTCCTACTCCTAAAAATGACCCGCCTCTTACATATCCCGTGATTTTATTTGATGTTTAAAGGATACCCGAGGTGACATGTGACATGATGAGATAGACATGGGTATGTACAGTGCCTAGCACACAAATAACTATGCTGTGTTCCTTTTTTTCTTTCTCTGCCTGAAAGAGTTAAATATCAGGTATGTAAGTGGCTCACTCAGTCCTGACTCAGACAGGAAGTGACTACAGTGTGGCCCTCACTGATAAGAAATTCCAACTATAAAGCACTTTCCTAGCAGAAAATGGTTTCTGAGAGCAGGAAAAGGATAAATAGGGTCAATTGCTCATAGATTTTAGCTCTGGCATACTTCAATGAATGTGTCATTGACCAATCGTGGTTGGGGTGTCTTGGCACCCTATGGAAAAAAATACAGGAGACAAAAAAGGGAGCCCGATAGTGCAGTATGTCAATAGTAGGTGTGTGGAGAAATCAATTGATTGAAAGGGCTACTCACAAAGGTGGGTTGCAAGGGGCAACCGACCACAGGAAGCAGGTGGAGACCATAAACCCGACTCCACTCGGGGTGGTCCTGGACGGACCTGGTTGCGGTCGCAATCTTAGATGAAAAAGGATGGACAAAACATTGTGTTCTGTCACCACCCCTCGGACAAACATGTACGGGGGTATAACTATGCACAATAAGGGAAAGAGGCGCCCTGATTTGAACAAAAGCGTTTAAAACCAGTTTAAAAACGAAAAAGAAAAATGAGGTATCTTACCTCAATGACGAAATCTCTGTAAACTTACAAAAGATTTTTATTTGAGCACAGGCAACGCATTGAGCCCGCTTCCTCAGGCCAATACAGTGCCAAATGACAGAAATCATGTAGCATAGGGAGCCTCACTATGCTACATGATTTCTGTCATTTGGCACTGTATTAGCCTGAGGAAGCGGGCTCAGACCCGCGAAACGCTTTGCCTGTGCTCAAATAAAAATCTTTTGTAAGTTTACAGAGATTTCGTCATTGAGGTAAGATACCTCATTTTTCTTTTTCGTTTTTAAACTGGTTTTAAACGCTTTTGTTCAAATCAGGGCGCCTCTTTCCCTTATTGTGTCATTGACCAAAAACAATAAAAAAGTTAAAACTTAAAAAGTAGATTTAAACATAAAACTGTGGAATATCTTAAAAAGTCATTTTTAGGAGAAGGAAGATAAATACAATTGTTTATTTCATTAGTTTATTTTTGCTTCGGGTGTCTTATTAAAGTGTACCTGTAAGGAGAAAAAGAACCCATTTCCCCCTTCCTCTTCCACCTTAGGAATCCAGAGCTGGCAGCCCTTAAAAATCTGCCAAAAAGCTTGTCTGCAGTGCGCGCAGGCGCAGTAGCGGCTGCTGCGTGCGGCAATATTTACATTCTGCGCTCCTGCACAGGCGCAGTACAAGCTTCCCTTGGCTTTGGCGGAAATACCCGACTCCGTGCTCGGCTATTTCAGCCTTTCGCAGAGGGAAGCTTGCACTGCGCCTGTGCAGGAGCGCAGAATAAATATTGCTGCGTGTGACATTCGGGGCCTGCCGTCTGCCAGTGTTAGATCCCTGAGGCTGAAGAGGATGGTAGAAGTCTCATTCCCCCTCCCAAAATACATTAATTTTAAACATTTACAAAGCAGATTTCATTTTTTTGTCTTTGCTCAATGGCAGTCTATAAAGTACCCCAGAGCTAAAATATACAAACTGTTGACCTATTGACCTTTTTATCTATTCTCTGTATTCAGAAGGGTTTTTTTGCAGGAAAAAAGTTTTATGGCTGTAATTCCTTATCTGTGAATGTTATGCTGTAATCTGACATGTGTCTGACTGGAGAGAAACTGTAATTTTCATGCCTGAAGGTTAACTTTTTTAGGCAGAAAAAGAAAAAAAAAAGGAACACAGCCTAGTTGTTATTTGTACTGTACATACACATGCCTATCTCATCAGGTCACATGTCACCCTGTCTACACCTTAAAGTACACCTGAACTTTCTATTCCACGGAAATTCCGATTTCTGACAATGCCAGTTACCGGTTCCACGGATTACTGATTTCCAAGGAGTCATTTTTGGGGTCATTGTTTGCTTGCACTGATTGCTCTAATGCGTCCTAGTTATGTGATTGGGCTCAAATAACAGAATTGCGTTAATGCTGTATTTCCACAGAAATCCTTTTTAAATTTCCCAAGGAGTCTTTTTTGGTCATTTTTTGCATCCTCTGATTGGCCAAATACTTCAGAGTTGACTCCGCACTCTCTGATTTGTCCAATGCTTCCGAGTTCTATGATTGGGCTAAAATTGCTAAGTTGAGTAATACAGTATTTCTGCAGAAATCCAATTTCTGTTTTCCGAAATGCCAATTTCCGATCAGAAATGTGGTGACTCATTCTTGCTAAATGTGAGTGAGCATCTCTACTACCATATTTATTTCCTGTTAAACAATACCAGTTGCTTGTCAGTCCTGCTGATCTCTTTCAAAAAACATCAAATTAGGTAACCCCCTGTCCCCCATGGACACACCTGAGGCAATTAAGCCTTATTAGACTCATGGATTCGGATACTTTTCTACCCATGAGCCCATCACTACTTGCAAGATACTAAATAATATGAAACCATGTAGGGAAGGGGGGAAGGGGGAGTGTTTTGTCTTTCTTACCTTGCTGCAGGACTTCATTGGTATTCTGGACTTGCAGTTGTTGATAAGGGGGCTCCTGGCTACGCTCGGCTCGCAGGCAGCTTACGCACAGCATGATGATGCAATTAATTGACTGTCAAGGCTATGGGGAATTAATCTATCTCACCGCCAGACTGTGATTACAGCAGAAAGTGGTTCCACAAATAACTGACACAAGACCTTTATATCACGCTTTTCTCCTGGCGGACTCAAAGCGCCACAGCTTCAGCCAGAGCCGGGACAAGGTCCTCCAGCACCCAAGGCTGAGACACCAAAGTGCGCCCCTCCATCCCTGCCACCCCAGCCGTCCCACACTGATTGCTATTAGACTAAGAGGCGCCACAGGGCCCACAACCTCCCCAACACCTTAATATGTAGTTATCTGGCTTGCAGTCACTGCTATGAATCCCCTTTTCTTATTTCTTTCTGCTTCAAACACAATTAGGAATGACAGCTGAATGAATTCTGCGCCCCCTCTTACACTGCGCCCTGAGGCTGGAGCCTCTCCAGCCTATGCCTCGGCCCAGCCCTGGCTTCAGCCACTAGAGTACGCTCTATATAGGCAGTAGCAGTGTCAGGAAGTCTTGCCCAAGGGCTCCCTACTTAATAGGTGCTGGCTTACTGAACAGAAAGAGGATACAGGAATCAAGTCTGAGGAAGGCTTCATAGCTGAAAGTTTACTCCTCTTCTAAGTTAGCCAATAAATGGTATCATCCTGATTCAAAACCTCTACGTTGAACAGGAAGGGACAAAATTTGAACCCTTGTCTTCTGTGTCAGAGAGTGGAGATCTGCCCCCCAGAAGCAGGTAAAGTATCACGCTCCACTGCTAGATCTGAGGGGTGGAAGTAGGTTACTTCAGGGGGGTGTTAAATGTGTGCACAAAACTACTTCTGGGGAGTTGAATGTGCAAACTCAGACTAATTTGGGATCTGCAGGCAAAGCATCGGAACACAACGGTTCAATCACAGAGAGTTGACTCGGCTAAATTATTAATGTCAGTTATTGAAAAAAAAAGGCTGTGCTAAAATTGCCTTGCTATGAATATAACACTCCGACCTGCTGAACGGAGCAGAACGAGGAAACTATTAATATCTTTTCCGGATCATGTCAGCAATATAGAACCACAGTCAGCAGTGGGGCATGCTGGGAAGGGGAGCAAGATGGAGTCATGCCTCACTAACCAGCGGCCAACGCCAAGCAGATAGGTAGCTCCTGGAGCTGATGGATCCATCTTTTGTGTCACAGAAAATACTTCAGCAGCAATTTTAGATTACTTGAAATATGGATCTGTTTATAGAAAGAAGCAAGGCAAGGATGGATTATTTTTCTTTGTTGCTGAGTGTCGGTGGTATAATTCCCGCAGGAGAAATGTATGACCAGCAGCATCAGCACCACGGGGGCCTCGTCCTAAAGAGGCAGCAGCAATCTGCAGATCATCACCAATTCTGTGCTCATCTTTCCTTTATTGCTTGGTAAAGATTCCCAGATTACGGGGTTCTAGCATTATTGGGGTTTGGAGATGGGGGTAAGACTAAAAGATGGGATTAAACATTCAAGTTTTCACCAGCTGTCAAGAGAATATGTGGTAGAAACAGAAAATGCATAGTAAGCCGATAGAAGCAGAGCACTTCTCTGGGATAGTCGGGGTCAGTGGCACAGGTAGAAGCAGAGTACCTCCCTATGATACGCTGGCTCAGTGGCACAGGTAGAAGCAGAGTACCTCTCTGTGATAGGCTGGCTCAGTGGCACAGGTAGAAGCAGAATACCCCTCTCTGATAGGCTGGCTCAGTGGCAAAGGTAGAAGCAGAGTACCTCTCTGTGATAGGCTGGCTTAGTGGCACAGGTAGAAGCAGAGTACCTCTCTCTGATAGGCTAGCTCAGTGGCACAGGTAGCACCTCCCTATGATACGTTGGCTCAGTGGCACAGGTAGAAGCAGAGCACCTCTCTGGGATAGTCTGGCTCAGTGGCCCATGTAGAAGCAGAGTGCCTCTCTGTGATAGGCTGGCTCAGTGGCACAGGTAGAAGCAGAGCACCTCTCTGGGATAGTCTGGCTCAGTGGCACAGGTAGAAGCAGAATACCGCTCTGTGATAGGCTGGCTCAGTGGCACAGGTAGAAGCAGAGTACCTCTCTCTGAAAGGTTGGCTCAGTGGCACAGGTAAGAACAAAGGACCTCCCTGTGATACGCCGGCTCAGTGGCACAGGTAGAAGCAGAGCACCTACCTGTGATATAGAGATACAGTGGTATATGCGCTCCTCTCAGAACCACTATAAATAAATAACAAGTAGATCTGGCTCGGTGGATCGCCGTACAAATGGGTGAGTATTAGCACCCTAATAGAATATACTTTGGTTCAGTACAGCGCTCTACATCAGCCAGAATTAAAAGTCTAAGTTCAGACACAGCACAGTTCCTTTGTACAGCAAACAAAGTCCACTCTAATGTCCACAATGAAAGATCCTCACAACAGTGGTAGGTATCACGCTCACCAGATGCGATGGCTGATTAGTTACGATCAGCATATACAACGTTTTTCAGATGACACCTCACGATCCCTCAGCCTTCTTCCTATACATAACTCAGACAGAAAAGAGGTACATAGCGTAATACTGCCTTCTATACATGAATGTGCGCCTCCACCTGTGCAACTGGTCACCCGTGTGCTTGATGTGCTACAACCTCCTTCCCAGTGTGCACACCCGTTTTAGTTGCGGGCTCACCAGATATGATTGCTGACCGTATGACAGATCAGCTTTTTGCGCATATGTAGCTCAATCATCCTCCTCTGTACAGAAAACTAAACCTTCTCCCTTAATAAACTCAGAATAGAACTACTAACTATAGTGTAATACCGTTTAATAGAAATTTTAAAATCAAGTAGTGCACTCACATTTTAGTATCAAACAATGCGCATGTAATAAAAACACCAGGACGTTCTCTCTGCCGCCAGTCTCGCGTCTCCACTTAGCGCTACGAGGCCACGCCCTACCGGTTTCGTCATATGACTCATCAGGGGCTTTAAAATTTCTATTAAACGGTATTACACTATAGTAGTTCTATTCTGAGTTTATTAAGGCAGAAGGCTCCGTTTTCTGTACAGAGGAGGATGATTGAGCTACATATGCGCAAAAAGCTGGTCTGTTATACGGTCAGCAATCATATCTGGTGAGCCCGCAACTAAAACGGGTGTGCACACTGGGAGGGAGGTTGTAGCACATCAAGCACACGGGTGACCAGTTGCACAGGTGAAGGCGCACATTCATGTATAGAAGGCAGTATTACGCTATGTACCTCTTTTCTGTTAGTTATGTATAGGAAGAAGGCTGAGGGATCATGAGGTGTCATCTGAAAAACGTTGTATATGCTGATCGTAACTAATCAGCCATCGCATCTGGTGAGCGTGATACCTACCACTGTTGTGAGGATCTTTCATTGTGGACCTTAAAGTGGACTTTGTTTGCTGTACAAAGGAACTGTGCTGTGTCTGAACTTAGACTTTTAATTTTGGCTGATGTAGAGCACTGTACTGAACCAAAGCATACCTACCTGTGATAGGCTGACTCAGTGGCACAGGTAGAAGCAGAGTACACCTCTGTGATAGGCTTGCTCAGTGGCACAGGTAGAAGCAGAGGACCTCCCAGTGATAGGCTAGCTCAGTGGCACAGGTAGAAGTGGAGTACCTCTCTGTGATAGGCTGGCTCAGTGGCACAGGTAGAAGCAGAGGACTTCCCTGTGATACTCTGGCTCAGTGGCACAGGAAGAAGCAGAGCACCTCCCTGTAATAGGCTGGCTCAGTGGCACAGGTAGAAGCAGAGTACCTCTCTGTGATAGGCTGACTCAGTGGCACAGGTAGAAGCAGAGGACCTCTCAGTGAAAGGCTAGCTCAGTGGCACAAGTAGAAGTAGAGTACCTCTCTGTGATAGGCTGGCTCAGTGGCACAGGTAGAAGCAGAGGACTTCCCTGTGATACTCTAGCTCAGTGGCACAGGAAGAAGCAGAGCACCTCCCTGTGATAGGCTGGCTCAGTGGCACAGGTAGAAGCAGAGTACCTCTCTCTGACAGGCTGGCTCAGTGGCACATGTAGAAGCAGAGGACCTCCCTGTGATACGCTGGTTCAGTGGCACAGGTAGAAGCAGAGGACCTCCCTGTGATACGCTGGCTCAGTGGCACAGAAGGAAGCAGAGCACCCCTCTGGGATAGTCTGGCTCAGTGGCACAGGTAGAAGCAGAGTAACTCTCTGTGATAGGCTGGCAGAGGGTCAGTGCACACCAAAAGCCGCTAGCGGATCCACAAACAAATTTTATATTTTGTTACAGTAAAGCTGTTACTGAACAGCTTCTGTAACAAAAACACTTGGAAAACTACTCTGATCTAGAGTTTTTCAGAGCAGTTTTCCACTTACCTATACTTTACATTGAGGCAGAAACGCCTCAGAAAACCGCAAAATTGCTGCAGGACCCGAGTTTGCGTTTGAGGAAAAAAACCGAAACGCTCTTGTGTGCACCATCCCATTGAAATAAATTATCCAAGCAGTTTTAAGCCCAAAAGCGTTTTTTAAAATGCTCAGAACCACTCTTGGTGTGCACCAGCCCTCAGTGGCACAGGTAGAAGCAGAGTACCTCTCTGCGATTTGCTGGCTCAGTGGCACAGGTAGGAGCAGAGTACCCCTCTGTGATAGGCTGGCTCAGTGACACAGGTAGAAGCAGAAAACCTCTCTGTTATAAGGTGCCCATACACTCGTCAGATTGGCAGCAGATAGATAAGAAATGCATCTGATGATCTATCTGATGTGTTTTTAGAACATTTTTTACCAGGATAGAATTCCAATAGATTTCAGTTTGAAATCTATTGAAATTCGATCTGATGGCATTTTTTTGCCATCAGATTTCCATTAAGGCCAATGCAAAATGATAAGCAATCTCATCAGATCGACCTAAATTTTCGACCCTGCCAGTTCGATGGAAATCCATCAAAATCGATCGAAATCGGCCATCGATCGGTCGATTAGCCAACCGTTTTGCAATCGAACGATCGATCGGGATCGATCGGTCGGCCAGAAAATCGGCTGAGTGTATGGGCCCCTATAGGCTGGCTCAGTGGCACAGATAGAGGCAAAGTACCTCCCTGTGATAGGCTGACTCAGTGGGACAGGTAGAAGCAGAGTACCCTTATGTGATAGGCTGACTCAGTGGCACAGGTAGAAGCAGAGCACCTCTCTGTGATAGGCTGCCTCAGTGGCAAAGGTAGAAGCAGAGCACCTTTCTGTGATAGGCTGACTCAGTGGCAAAGGTAGAAGCAGAGCACCTCTCTGTGATAGGCTGACTCAGTGGCAAAGGTAGAAGCAGTGCAGCTCTCTGTGATAGGCTGACTCAGTGGCAAGGTAGAAGCAGAGCACCTTTCTGTGATAGGCTGACTCAGTGGCAAAGGTAGAAGCAGAGCACCTCTCTGTGATAGGCTGACTCAGTGGCACAGGTAGAAGCAGAGTACCCTTATGTGATAGGCTGACTCAGTGGCACAGGTAGAAGCAGAGCACCTCTCTGTGATAGGCTGACTCAGTGGCAAAGGTAGAAGCAGAGCACCTTTCTGTGATAGGCTGACTCAGTGGCAAAGGTAGAAGCAGTGCAGCTCTCTGTGATAGGCTGACTCAGTGGCAAGGTAGAAGCAGAGTACCGCTCCCACTCACAGATGACACACTTTCCTAACTTCTGCTGCTTGTGCTGATAGTGTATGTTATTTAAACCGGTAGTCCACTTTAATGTGAATTTGAATGTCTTCCAGAAATACACTGCCCTTGATGTCCCCATTGATTTGCATGATACATTGATACCTATGACGTCACCACCTCAGATGTAACCAGGTGCTTGACAGGAACAAACTGCCGAGACATTCATTCAGAAACAGTAATTGCTTTTACGAATAACGATATTGTGCGGGAAAACAAATAAGAGCAGATAGTTGGCAGCCCCCGTAACCTCCGGACGCTTCACGGAGGGTTCAGCAAGGTCTAGAATCTAATTTTATGCTGCGTTGATAGAAATATTCCTTCCCATAAAGCATCTCCTCTCTTAACATGTCAAAAGCGTTTACGCTAAGTGGCGATTATGTCTATCGCTTCATAACGTTGCTAGTGACAGAAGATGGATTGTGGGGCAATGGAGGGCAGATCTCGCATGAATGTGGAGGACACTGCTATGAGTCATCAGGGGATGGGGGATAATGCATTATTATATTCTGTTTATTGCCGTTAATGGCTTGATGAAAGCAAACAATGGCTTAAACAGCGCTTGTCTGTTCCTGAGTGACGCAGCGACAACCAGCCTTCTGAAAACGTCTCTGTGATTCATCTCACCGACAAATAAAGTTGAATGAATAATAATGGGAACAATGGAACGCCATTGCTGAAGTCTCTTAATGGATCACACAAAGCGCATGGCGTAAGAGAGGTACTACTGTGCATTATTGGCCACACCTAGAGAGTGAGGAGAAAACATCCAGCTTATTACACAAGAGAAGTGGCAATGTGCAGTGTACACAGTTATAGGAACAGGATTTACACCCAGAATTTACACCTGAGAATTACACCCAGAATGGGCACTGCATTGTAAACACATGTAGTGCAAGTGAGATGAATCACAGAGACGTTTTCAGAAGGCTGGTTGTCGCTGCGTCACTCAGGAACAGACAAGCGCTGTTAAGCCATTGTTTGCTTTCATCAAGCCATTAACGGCAATAAATAGAATTTAATAACACATTATCCCCCATCCCCTGATGACTCATAGCTGTGTCCTCCACTTTCATGCGAGATCTGCCCTTCATGTGTTTACAATGCATTACATGCCCTGGTTCATGCATTTGTATCCTCCCGCCTAGACTACTGCAATGCCCTGTACATCGGATCTACAGAAAAGGTTCTGCGCCCCTTACAGCTAGTACAGAATGCAGCAGCCAGACTCCTAGCCAATGCCCCCCGCAGCTCACACATCACCCCAGTACTGCAAACTCTTCACTGGCTGCCAGTAAAATGGAGAATCAATTTTAAGATCTGCCTGCTGACATTCAAGGCTCTACACCACATGGGACCCAAATACAAAGCCAAAGCGGATCTATTGGAACTTTATGCCCCTCCACGCACCCTCCGCTCTGCCAACAAGATGAAGCTGGTTATTCCCAGGATACACTTAACATTTGGTGCTCGAGCCTTTTCCTATGCAGCCCCTACTCTATCAGTACGAGAGGCTCCTTCTCTGGACAGCTTTAAAAAAAGGCTAAAAACTCACCTCTTTTCCTGAGCCTTTGAGACTGCATAATGCAGGGTCACAGCGCTTTTGAGTCCCCAGGGAGAAAAGTGCCATATAAATATTATTGTTATTATTATTGTTACTGGGAATTACACTCAGCATGCAGGACAAGAGAAGTGGTACTGTACAGTGTGCACACATATAGGAACAGGTACTGAGAATTACATCCAGAATGCAGGACAAGAAAATGGGCACTGCATTGTAAACACATGTAGGAGTAGATACTGGGAATTACACCCAGCATGCAGGACAAGAGAAGTGGCACTGTGCAGTGTGCACACCTATTGATACAGATACTGAGAATTACACCCAGCATGAAGGACAAGAGAAGTGGTTCTGTGCAGTGTGCACCCATATAGGGACAGGTACTGGGAATTATACCCAGCATGTAGGACAAGTGAAGTGGTTCTGTGCAGTGTGCACCCATATAGGGACAGGTACTGAGAATTACACCCAGCATGAAGGACAAGAGAAGTGGTTCTGTGCAGTGTGCACCCATATAGGGACAGGTACTGAGAATTACACCCAGCATGAAGGACAATAGAAGTGGTACTGTGCAGTGTGCACCCATATAGGAATAGGTACTGAGAATTACACCCAGCATGTAGGACAAGAGAAGTGGTTCTGTGCAGTGTGCACCCATATAGGGACAGGTACTGGGAATTACACCCAGCATGAAGGACAAGAGAAGTGGTACTGTGCAGTGTGCACCCATATAGGGACAGGTACTGAGAATTACACCCAGCATGAAGGACAAGAGAAGTGGTACTGTGCAGTGTGCACCCATTCCAGTCTGGCTTCAGGAAACACCACAGCACTGAAACGGCCCTCATCCAAATATGCAACCACCTGCTCATGGCAAGAGACAGAGGAGAGTGCTCCATCCTCATACTGCTAGACCTTTCTGCAGCCTTTGATACAGTTGACCATGACATCTTGATAAACAGGCTACAGGAATACTGCGGCATTGATGGCATAGTTCTTCAGTGGTTCCAATCCTTCTTGAGTGGCAGAACCCACAAAGTGTCTATGGGGCCCTTCCTGTCCACCCCTGTATCACTTAGGTATGGGGTGCCCCAGGGCTCAATCCTCTCTCCCCTGCTTTTCACGATTTACATGTTACCGCTGGGAAAACTAATCCAAAAACATGGCCTGACATACCACTGCTATGCAGACGACACTCAACTATATCTTTCCTTCAAGCCTGGTGTGACAGACCCAACTCTAACTATAAACGCCTGCTTACGTGAACTACAGCAATGGATGAATGACAACTGGCTGAAACTAAATGCAGACAAAACTGAAGTCCTTCTGATAGGAGGGCAGAGCATGATAACAAAACAACTTAACTTGCAGTCTTCACCACTGGGAATAGGAGGCACGGATCTGCGCAGCTCTGATCATGTGCGTAGCCTGGGAGTTCTAATTGATTGGGATTTAAACTTTAGAACTCAAATCTCTGCTGTGGTGAAATCATCCTATTTTCACCTGAAGAACATTGCAAAAATCAAGCACCTCATACCCCCAGAAGATCTGCCAACCTTAGTCCACGCCTTCATCACATCTCGACTGGACTACTGCAATGCTCTCTACACTGGCCTTCCAAAAAAGGTCCTGTACCGACTACAGCTGATACAGAATACTGCTGCCAGACTGCTAACCAACCAACCCCGTCACTGCCACATAACGCCAGTCCTGCACTCCCTTCACTGGCTACCTATAGAATGGAGGGTCCTATTCAAGATCGGCCTACTGACATTTAAATCCCTGAATAATTTAGGCCCTGGATACATGAAAGATATGTTGCAGCTGCGTAGCAATCCCCACATTCTCAGATCAACAGGTTCTAATAATCTAGTCATACCCAGAGTCCACTTGGAAACTTTTGGTCCCAGAGCCTTCTGTCATGCTGCCCCTACGTTTTGGAACTCCTTACCTCAACAGATCAGGACAGCTCCATCCCTGGACGTGTTTAACCACTTTACCCCCGCCCGTACGTATTTCTCCGCCCCTTTTTCCATCCTTTAAAAACCAGGGACGGAGAAACACGTACTTTCCGCGTTCCCGACGCTGCCCGCGCTCCCGCTCGTAAACACGCCGCCCGCCGCTAGTAAAACCGCCGCCGCCCGCTCGCCCAGAGATCAATGAACTGGAAAATCCATTCCCGTTCGTTGATCTAAGCCCTGCAATGATCAGCTGCTCTCCTATGGGCAGCGCGATCATTGTGAGAAAAAACTCACGTGTCCATGCTCATTATACTTCCTCCAAGCTTCCGGAAGGAAGCTTGGAGGTCGCATTAAAACAAAAAGTTACTGTGGCCATCTTGTGGCCAAATAGTAAACTACACCCTACACATTTTTCACATACAAATAAATGACTTTTACACATAAAATTAACTCATTACCTCCCACACTCCCCTTTTTTTTTTTTTTTTGTAATTAAAAAAAAAATAAAAAATTTACAATTAAAAAAAATACATAAATAGTTACCTTAGGGACTGAACTTTTTAAATATTTATGTCAAGAGGGTATAACATTGTTACTTTATAAACTATGGGCTTGTAATTAGGGATGGACGCAAAACTGAAAAAAATGCACCTTTATTTCCAAATAAAATATTGGCGCCAAACATTGTGATAGGGACATAATTTAAATGGTTTTATAACCGGGACAAAAGGGCAAATACGTTTCATGGGTTTTAATTACAGTAGCATGCATTATTTAAAAACTATAATGGCCGAAAACTGAAAAATAATTATTTTTTTCCCCACATTTTTCCTATTTTCCCATTAAAACACATTTAGAAAAAAATAATTCTTGGCATAATGTCCCACCTAAAGAAAGCCTAATTGGTGGCGAAAAAAACAAGATATAGTTCATTTTATTGCGATAAGTAATAATAAAGTTATAGACGAATGAATGGAAGGAGCGCTGAAAGGTGAAAATTGCTCTGGTGCTCAGGGGGTAAAACCCCTCAGTGGTGAAGTGGTTAAATCCAGACTGAAAACCCTCCTGTTCAGTTTGGCATTTGCAGAAATATAACTTTTGTTGTGTGAATACTTCATCCTACTAATTACTGAATCTGAGAGAGCCTAAGCGCTTTGAGTCCTATGGGAGAAAAGCGCTATAGAAATGTTATTGTATTGTATTATTATTATTGTATATAGGGTCAGGTACTGGGAATTACACCCAGCATGAAGGACAAGAGAAGTGGTTCTGTGCAGTGTGCACCCATATAGGGACAGGTACTGAGAATTACACCCAGCATGAAGGACAAGAGATGTGGTACTGTGCAGTGTGCACCCATATAGGGACAGGTACTGAGAATTACACCCAGCAAGCAGTACAAAGATACAGAAAAAATCATCTGCTTTTTCAGCAAGGTAAGGAGCCAATTTCATCTACTTTCTCAGCAGAGGTCTCATACTGCCACCTACTGTTTGAGATTATTATGTGCAGCTCTGACTCAAGGTAATAAAGGAGCGATATCCAGACAGCTCATGGTGGCCCAAAACCACCTGAAAGCAGGGCCGGATTACCGACCGGGCAACAAAAGCAGTCGCTTGGGGCCCCCATTCAGAGTCAAAGGGGCCCCATCAGCACATAAACCAGCCCTCGCCATCCTATCAGCGGTGGCTGGATGGTATAATGGTTAAAGGGACTCTGAGCAGTGCAGTAACTATGGAAAGATGCATATCATTGTAAAGCTCTCTTTCTCCTCTTTCCAATGATATATAAACCTCCGCCCTATGCCTTTTAGTTTTTCGCTATTTTCGAGATCGAAATCGCGGCCAGGGCAATTTCGAGCGCGAAAATAACGAAAACTAAAAGGCGTAGGGTGGCAGTTTATTTATCATTGGAAAGAGGAGAAAGAGAGCTTCAAAATGATATGCATCTTTCCATAGTTACATTGTATTACACAGGACGACTTTTCTCCAAATTCGGCAGCTCGATTCAGCACAATGCAATGAAATATAAGGAACCCAGGGGGATATAATTACAAACATCATGCTGGTAGGTGTGAGGATGTAATTAATTAGTTGTGGGTATACTTAAAGGCATACCCACAGGCACTGCTCGGAGTCCCTTTAAGGGCTCTGCCTCTGACACAGGAGACCAGGGTTCGAATTTCGGCTCTGCCTGTTCAGTAAGCACCTATTCAGTAGGAGACCTTAGGCAAGTCTCTCTAACACAGCTACTGCCTATAGGGCGCGTCCTAGTGGCTGCAGCTCTGGCGCTTTGAGTCCGCCAGGAGAAAAGCGCAATATAAATGTTATTTGTCTTGTCTTGTCAAATGATGCCGTGCGCTGCTGATTGTCTTCAGAGCCAGGCTCTCCTCCTAGGTCCCCCTCCTGCTACTGTGCGCTCTGCCACTGCCCATTCCTCCCTCCCTTCCCACAGAGAACCACAGCTGCAGCAAGAATGATAGCAGCAGATGGCAAACGCTCACTCACCTATCCATGATCCAAGCGATAGAGATCCCGTCATCTGAAACCCATCTGTCTCTTCTACAGTGCAGCCGCTCGCTCTGAACTTCCTGATTCTCAGATCAGACAGGAAGTAGGAAGTAGTAATAGTAGTAGTAACAGAGCAGTGGCACTCTATAGGAGTCTGATGGGACCTCTATTGCTTGGATCGCAATAGGTGAATGTGAGTCATCTGGTGCTGTCATTCTCCCCCACTGCGGCTGCCTTCTCTGCTGGACTATCGTATTCACTGGGATGGAGGCTGCATGGTGGCTGTCTAGTTTGGGAGGAAATCGGTTGTTCAGTGGTGGGGGTGGTTATGTAATTCTGTCTGGGGAACAGCTTCCGGTTTGGCGGTGTCCAGAGCTTTTTGCTATTGCCAGACTGGAAATGCAGGGGGAAAGTGCTGCTGCTGTGATATCTGGCGCCCTCTTCACAGGGGTGCCCCAGCCCCCTGAGTGCAAATGTCCCAGCCATTCATCTCTCACTCTGCATTTTGCTGCTGCTATTCCCTGCATTGTGCACCCACAGAGGAAAGCGAGATGTTGCCCATAGCAACCAGCAGCTTGGCTGCCCTGGTGTGTGCGGTATGTTGCTGTGCAGCTGTTTCTTCTGATTCTACTACGACATGGGGGGGCCCAAATCAGTTACTTTGCTTAGGGCCCCATTTAGCCTTAATCCGGCTCTGCCTGGAAGGTATAAAGTACGGTGACCATACGTCCCGCTTTACCCGGGACGCGTCCCGCCTTCGGGGGGTGCTGTCCCAGGCTGCATGAGGTCCCGGGAAACGTCCCGCTTTTAGCAGCGGGACGTCCCGGCCTCGGGACTCTGACCAAAGTATGCATGAAACGGCTGCGGACGCCGTGCCAGTTCATTGCCCGCAGCGCCTGGCCCCCCTCCTAGCTGCCGCTTTCCCCCCCAGCCGCCGCTGCCCCACGTCAGACCTCGATCAGGCGGCGACCAATAGCGCGGGCGCTAGGACCTAGCACACAGCACTGATATGCGGAAGTGACATCACTTCTGCATATAGAGCGATGCACCCGGCGCCCGCTCTTACTAGTCGGGTCGCCGGCTGATTGAGGTCTGACGCTGCTGTGCTGGCTGCGAGGTAGGTGGGAGTGGCGGCCAGGGGGGTCCCTGTCACTCACTACCTAAGCGGGGGTCCCTGTCACTCACTACCTGAACGGGGGTCCCTGTCACTCACTACCTAAACGGGGTCCCTGTCACTCACTACCTAAACTTGGGTCCCTGTCACTCACTACCTAAATGGGGGTCCCTGCTGTCACTCACTACCTAAATGAGGGTCCCTGTCACTCACTACCTAAACGGGGGCGCCTGTCACTCACTACCTAAATGGGGGTCCCTGCTGTCACTCACTACCTAAATGGGGGTCCCTGCTGTCACTCACTACTTAAATGGGGGTCCCTGCTGTCACTCACTACCTAAATGGGGGTCCCTGTCACTCACTACCTAAATGGGGGTCCCTGTCACTCACGACCTAAACGGGGGTGGGTCCCTGCTGCCACTCACTACTTAAATGGGGGTCCCTGTCACTCACTACCTAAATGGGGGTCCCTGTCACTCACTACCTAAATGGGGGTCCCTTCTGTCACTCACTACCTAAATGGGGGTCCCTGTCACTCACTACCTAAACGGGGGTGCCTCTCACTCACTACCTAAATGGGGGTCCCTGCTGTCACTCACTACCTAAATGGGGGTCCTTGTCACTCACTACCTAAATGGGGGTCCCTGCTGTCACTACCTAAACGGGGGTCCCTGCTGTCACTCACTACCTAAATGGGGGTCCCTGCTGTCACTCACTACCTAAATGGGGGTCCCTGTCACTCACTACCTAAATGGGGGTCCCTTTCACTTCCTAACTTGGGGTCCCTGTCACTCACTACCTAAACGGTTGTCCCTGTTACTCACTACCTAAATGGGGGTCCCTGTCACTTCCTAACCTGGGGACACCTGTCACTACCTAACTGGACTTGGTGTCCCTGTCACTCACTACCTAAACAGGGGGCCCCTGTCACTTACTAACCTTGGGGGTGCCTGCCACTACCTTACTGGGGGTCCCGTCACTTCCTAACCTGGGGAGGGCTGTTACTACCTGTCACGGACGGTTGCGGGGCCGCAGGCGCGTCCTGTAACCGCCCGTGAAGAAAAAGCGATCGCACTCGATTCTCGGCATCAATTGCGCTTCAAATCGATACAATCTGGATTGAGTGTGTAGGAGCAGCGAAGTCTTTTCTCAGCAGAGAGATAGCACCAGCCTAACTGCTGGATGGCTCTTTTGAGATGCTAATGAGCCTGAGCCTAATCTGCCACAGAGAGTCCCTGGCTTCAAGCTGTGCTGATGGCCCATCCATCAGGTACAGGTGACAAGCACCATGACAGCAGCAATCTAGTTGGGGGAAAAGCCAGACCCTCTGGCTCCCTCCCAGCAGGGGAGCTGACACCTAGCTAGCTGCCCCAAACTTCAAAGAGCCTTTGCCTGGGAATGACCTGCTATAAATCCCAGAGGTATCTCATATTCCATAAACTGCTATATGTATCATATTTTCTGTGTTGCCAGGCTGGCAGACCCTCCAAATTAACAGAGCAGGGAGGGACCGGTCTGGCGTTGGTTCTGAGAACATTTCAGAACCTTCTGAGGTAAAGACTGCCCGTTAGGCAGTTCAACAGTGCCCTAATGATACCACAGGGGTCCCACCCCTCATGTTTGGTATCAGGCTGCTGGGTACATCGAGGCAGACCTGAAAATATTAGTAAATCTGCCCTGACCTGTACGGTTCTGTGAGATAGAGCCCATATATGGTTAAGGTATGACTTCTGGTCCCCAGGACAAGGGGAGGACTCATCTCATGTTCTAAGGGGGTGTGTGGGCCCGCCCTCACTCCCTCCTACTGAATCAGGGACATAAGAATGGCAGAGGACCCAAACTCAGTGTCCTCCACCCTGAAAACATCTTGAACTCATCTGTGCCAGCTTGAGGATATGCTGGCATCCACCTGGTCTGAACTCTGAACTTTGATTGAAACCCAGAACTCTGATTTTTCCCACAAAAAGGACATCTTTCCAGGAACTAAGTATTTTTCTCCCTTCTTTTATTTTTTATACTGGCTATTACTGTTTTAATAATTGTTGATTTTAATAATTGTCTATATATATTAATTATTTATATTGCCGTAAATAAACGACTTTATCCAAGTCATTCACTGTCCGCTACCCTGCTTATCAGCACACACAGAACTGATCACGGGTCTCTGAAGAGACGCTACTATTGGTTGTTTTTGGCTAGACAGAATACAGCATGTTTTAACCGTTTTATTCGCAGGATCAGTCAGGCAGTCGGGTCCACGGGCCCCTACCCGTGGTGGTGGCAGTATACACTGAATCGTGTGTGAGTTGTAATAACCCGTATCTCACAGGCTCCCTTCTGGTTTGTCTGCGGCTAATTCTTAGCGGTTCCTGCGCATTGACTGCGACCAGAGTTCGCACGATCTGTGCGCTGGTACCGTTTAGAAGGCCAATTGCGGTCAGCCACCAGGGCGACCTAAACTAGGGGGCACCTGTCACTACCTAAACTAGCCAGGCCGGCCAGCCCAGCATCACCACCAGCCAACCAGCCCACAATCACTGTCAAAAAGGCCACAGCATCACCACCAGTCAGGCCAACATTTACTTCAACCAGCCAAGCACAGCCCAGCATCAGCGTCAGCCTGATCAAAGCATCACCGCAAGGCCTTTAAGCCCACATGTCATCCCCAATCCAGCCAAAAACAGAATTGCCAGGCACAGCAGCCAGTAGAGGAGAATTGAGAAGCCAGGTGAGAGGTGACTACCATATTAAGGCCCGGTTCACATTAGCGGTTGTTTGCCAAACGGACCGGATGACCTGACCGGATCCGGATCGGAACCGTACGGTTCTGATCCGGATCCGATCCGGATCCGGTCAGGTTGCATCAGGTGGTAATCAGGATGCGATCCGGATCCGTTTGGCAAAATATACGTAAAAAAAAAAAAAAATGTTGGGGTCTGGGAGGTCAGCAGAAGGGGGACCTGTGGAATCAGGCCCTCTGCTGTGTAGCACTCACCTCCACCTCCGACATGCTGCCAACATCCTGCCAACACCTCCAGCTCGTGCTGCTCCACTCCAAAATGCTTGCCCATGTGTCCCCAGCCAATATCGCCGCAAAAATCCGCATAGGAAGTGGGGTAGAACATCCGGATTTCTCAGCCAGTGTGTTGTGCGGCCTCCGGTTCCCATTTGTTTGTATTGGCCGGATGGTGCAGTCCGGCTCCGCCCCGGATACGGCTGCCGGAGGGGCCGGATGAAAAAATAGCGCATGTTGGAACGGAGGCCAAAGTCCGGATCCGGCCCGGATCCGGTCCGGCTCCGGTTCTGCAGAACGGACCCATGTGAACGGACGCATAGGCTTTAATTGCTATGCCGTGCGTCCGTTCCGTCCGTTCTGCAGGCGGTGCGGCTCCGGCACGGCGATTCCGGAGGGCCACCGCAAGTGTGAACCGGGCCTAAGGGGGCATTCTGCCTATTTATGTGAAATGATGTCTATTTATGTGCCTCATGACTGCTGAATTTGTCTTGTTGGGGGCCTCCTGATTGCTGAATTTGTCTTGCTGGGGGCCTCATGATTTTTTGGGGGTCTCAAGATTGCTGAATGTGTCTTGTTGGGGGCCTCATGATTGCTGAATTTGTCTTGTTGGGGCTCACATGATTGCTAACTGCGAGACTATGGGAAAAGCTGAATCATCATATGATTTTTTTTTTACTTTTTTAGCTGTTTAAAACGGAAAATAAAACTGGAAGATTCTAAAAAAAGAATACATTTTTCAGGAGTAGGATGGATGAAATTGTTTATCTTCACAGTTTATTTTCAACTTGGATTTTCCATAATGTTCATGTATGAGTTAAAAGGTTTGTATGTAGTGTAAATTGCTGTTGCCACTTTGCGATAGATAAAGTGACTTTTGGGTTGCAGTTTGGGCACTCGGCCTCCAAAAGGTTCGCCACCACTGTCCTAATCTAATGTCCCACATTGCTAAATTCATGTAAATTTGTCTCCACCCGTGGCCACACCCACATTCTGGTCCATGGTCACACCCATTCACCGCAACTTCACTGAAATCTTCTGGTGTCTGTTGCTGCATTGATTATTTAATGGTCATAGTTGGCTATATTTGCTGCTTTGGGGTTACCGTATACTAATAAATAGAATTTCTGCACACCCATGATGCGAATCCTCGTTTCACCACATCATGGCGGAAACACTGCTTTCTTATGCCTCGCTGTTACATCACTACATTGGCTCTGCCCATACAATGTCATGGCCACGCCCATTTCACATACTGCAATCAGCCCCAGTAACTGGCTCAGTCGCGCCAGTCGAGGTCTTCCACGCATGCGGAAAACACCACTACTGGCGCAAGTGAGCACTTATATTATGTTCCTGTAACAATATATGGTGACAATATTTGATTCTGAAGCAAAGGTGCGATTTTGTTACAATGTGTACTTTTCACTTTGAACTGAGAAAATAAAAAAGTATTTTCAATGTTATAAATTATGGAGAGAAGGTTAATGGGGGAAGTTAATTAATAATTTTATTATGTTGAGGGCATGGCCTTAAAAAGGGGCATGGTCTTTAATCCTTTGGGGATAAGCCTGATGCTGCGTAGGATTTATGCCACTTGCCATTTCCGCTCCCAACGCGATCGTGTGTACCCGAGAGGGGAGATTAAGCTGTCATATGACAGCTGACATCTCTTCTCAGTGATCAGGAGCCATCGCGCTTGGCTCCTGATCACGTGATCACTAGGATCAGCGGGGGATCATAGTGATCACCATAAGAGCTGTGGCAGTAGGGGGAAAGAAGAGGATCCACTCACCTTGTTGATGTTCCCCCGGCGATTGGCGCTCCCCTCCGCTCTGACCGGCATCCCCGCTCGCTCTGACGTAAGTGCCGGGTCCCAGCTTGATGATGTCATCAAGCTGCAACCCGTAACTGAGCAGCAGTACGAGTGGGGATGCCGAACCAGAGTGGAGGGGTCCACAGCTGCTCATCGCTGGAGCCTGGGAGGTGGGTAAAGGCTGCTGGCTACAGCAGGGGAGACACCTAACTACCAAAGGGACATTATGCCCAGCTAGCCACAGTGAGGATTCGGCTGCCTGATCCCCCCAAACGCACCCCCCCCCCCCCCATGCAAAATCACCTGGTGCTTAAGGGGGGGTTAGGCAGCCGGTCCAGAAAGGGTTAAAGTGGACGTGATTAAACAGTATCGTAATAGTTATCCCTGCATCCCCATGATTACGTTTTATCATATTACACTTGTTGACCATTGGCCCCATTCCCTTATACCAATTTCCCTGGTAGTCTAGTAGTGCCCCCTTTGGTCCCCTGACAGGGCCGACCAAGGTTCACCAGCATTAGAGATTTCAAACTGAGCACCCCCCCAATCGGTAGCGGTAGCAGATGTGCCCCTGTATGGGGTATGCCCCCCCAAGTAGCCAGATGAGCTCTTAACATTATCCCCCCACAATAGAAAGCCAGATGTGTCCTCAGTATTAGGTTCCTCCCCAGTATAGATAGCCAGGTATGTCTCCTCCTCCACAGTATTAGCCCCCCCCTATAGGTAGCTAGACGTGCCCCCAGTATTAGGCCCCATCAGCATTGTCAGATGTGCCCCCAGTATAATGCCCCCCAGTTTAGGTAGTCAGATATGCCCACAATATTAGGTCCCCCCACCAGAATAGCCAGACTTCCGCCCCCCCCCCCCCCTCCAGTATTAGTTTCCACCCCGTATAAGTAACTAGATGTGCCTTCCAGTTTTATCCCCCCTCCCCCGCCCCAGTGTAATCAGAGAAGTCCCCTTCCCCCAGTATAGATAGCCAGATGTTCTCCCACCATTAGGCCTCCCCCCACCCCCAATTACATATAGCCAAATGTACCCTTAATACAAGTCCCCCCCCCCCCCCCAGTACAGCCAGATGTGCCCCTCAGTATTAGGTCCCCTCTTCCCCCCAGTATGGATTACCAACCCCCCAGTGTAGTCAGATGTGTCCTCTCCCCTTTTAGGCAGGATCCTGCAGCCAGAGCCTCGGTATTCAGCTCTTCACTCAGTCCCGAACTGCTGAATACACAGGTACCGGCTTGATGACGTCATCAAGCCGGGACCTGGATATTCGGCAGCACGGAGCTGAGTGAAGAGCTGAATCCCAGCTCTGGCTGCAGGATCATCGCTGGAACAAGCATAGGTGAGAGATTCTTTTTCCAGAAGGTTTTCAAAGGCGATCTTTACAATGGGGGAGAGATGAACGATCACTGCTGTTGGCTACACAGGGGGGGGGGGGGGGGGGGGTCCCTAATTTGCTAATGGAAAATATTTTCCAATGCACTAATTAGTGTTGCAGATAAAAGTGCCGGGGGCACATGGGAGTGTGTCCAATCGTGCACAGCTGCCCACCAAAGTAAAATCGTATATATACGTCCTTGCGGCTTGGATGATGTCACAGAGGACGTAGATGTACTGTATCCATGGAAGTAGCTAAAGAGACCAAAAAGCAATGCAAAATTTAATTTTTCCTGCTTGAAACAAAACATACATTAAGACATACCTTCTGTTTAAGAAGGCAAAATTGCATTCAACAAGATAATACAATCAGTATTGGCCAGTCCCAACTGGGGGGGGGGGGGGAACAAGCAGGGGCGTAGCAATAGGGGGTGCAGCGGTAGCGACCGCATCGGGGCCCTTGGGCCAGAGGGGCCCCGAAGGGCCCTCCCTCAACTACAGTATACGCTCTCCATTGGTCCTGTGCTCATAATAATCACTTCTATATATACATTGAGTAGTGGTAAACATTAACAAGCACTTCCCCATCCCCTTCTTGCACCTCTGACACTGTAGTTGCCATTGTCAGGTTTTGGTGCGCCGTATCAATTGTTATGTATAGAGTGCCTGGGGGGCCCCATTGTAAAACTTGCATCGGGGCCCACAGCTCCTTAGCTACACCACTGGAAACAAGCCACAATGCAAAGGTAACCTAGTGGGTCCCCTGAACCAAACTCCCCCCCCCCCCCCACACACACACCCACACTCCCCGAGCAAATGTGTGTACAGAGTATGGAGCAGCAGCGTGTGTACAGAGCATGGAACAGCAGCGTGTGTACAGAGCATGGAGCAGCAGCATGTGTACAGAGCATGGAGCAGCAGCATGTGTACACAGCATGGAGCAGCAGCATGTGTACAGAGCATGGAGCAGCAGCGTGTGTACAGAGCATGGAGCAGCAGCGTGTGTACAGAGCATGGAGCAGCAGCATGTGTACACAGCATGGAGCAGCAGCATGTGTACAGAGCATGGAGCAGCAGCGTGTGTACAGAGCATGGAACAGCAGCGTGTGTACACAGCATGGAGCAGCAGTGTGTGTACAGAGCATGAGGCAGCTGTGTGTGTACACAGCATGGAGCAGCAGTGTGTGTACACAGCATGGAGCAGCAGTGTGTGTACAGAGCATGGAGCAGCAGTGTGTGTACAGAGCATGGAGCAGCAGTGTGTGTACACAGCATGGAGCAGCAGTGTGTGTACAGAGCATGGAGCAGCAGTGTGTGTGCAGAGCATGAGGCAGCAGTGTATGTACAGAGCATGGAGCAGCAGCATGTGTACAGAGCATGGAGCAGCAGCATGTGTACAGAGCATGGAGCAGCAGCGTGTGTACACAGCATGGAGCAGCAGTGTGTGTACAGAGCATGGAGCAGCAGTGTGTGTACAGAGCATGGAGCAGCAGTGTGTGTACACAGCATGGAGCAGCAGTGTGTGTACAGGGCATGGAGCAGCAGTGTGTGTGCAGAGCATGAGGCAGCAGCAGTGTGTAGAGAGCATGGAGCAGCAGCATGTGTACAGAGCATGGAGCAGCAGCATGTGTACACAGCATGGAGCAGCATCATGTGTACAGAGCATGGAGCAGCAGCGTGTGTACAGAGCATGGAGCAGCAGCATGTGTACACAGCATGGAGCAGCAGCATGTGTACAGAGCATGGAGCAGCAGCGTGTGTACAGAGCATGGAACAGCAGCGTGTGTACACAGCATGGAGCAGCAGTGTGTGTACAGAGCATGAGACAGCTGTGTGTGTACACAGCATGGAGCAGCAGTGTGTGTACACAGCATGGAGCAGCAGTGTGTGTACAGAGCATGGAGCAGCAGTGTGTGTACAGAGCATGGAGCAGCAGTGTGTGTACACTGCATGGAGCAGCAGTGTGTGTACAGAGCATGGAGCAGCAGTGTGTGTGCAGAGCATGAGGCAGCTGTGTGTGTACACAGCATGGAGCAGCAGTGTGTGTACAGAGCATGGAGCAGCAGTGTGTGTACAGAGCATGGAGCAGCAGTGTGTGTACACAGCATGAAGCAGCAGTGTGTGTACAGAGCATGGAGCAGCAGTGTGTGTGCAGAGCATGAGGCAGCAGTGTATGTACAGAGCATGGAGCAGCTGCATGTGTACAGAGCATGGAGCAGCAGCATGTGTACACAGCATGGAGCAGCAGCATGTGTACACAGCATGGAGCAGCAGCATGTGTACAGAGCATGGAGCAGCAGTGTGTGTACAGAGCATGGAGCAGCAGTGTGTGTACAGAGCATGGAGCAGCAGTGTGTGTACAGAGCATGGAGCAGCAGTGTGTGTGCAGAGCATGAGGCAGCAGCAGTGTGTACAGAGCATGGAGAAGCAGCATGTGTACAGGGCATGGAGCAGCAGCATGTGTACACAGCATGGAGCAGCAGCATGTGTACAGAGCATGGAGCAGCAGCGTGTGTACAGAGCATAGAGCAGCAGTGTGTGTACACAGCATGGAGCAGCAGTGTGTGTACAGAGCATGGAGCAGCAGCGTGTGTACAGAGCATAGAGCAGCAGTGTGTGTACACAGCATGGAGCAGCAGTGTGTGTACACAGCATGGAGCAGCAGTGTGTGTACAGAGCATGGAGCAGCAGTGTGTGTACAGAGCATGGAGCAGCAGTGTGTGTACAGAGCATGGAGCAGCTCTAAGGAACTTAACAGAGTCAGGTATGAACACAGCCCTGTGCCTCTGCTTCCCCCTTCATTACCAATGTCGGCTGTCATTATTATCTGTATGCAAACGATCCCATTGTTAGTTTATCAGATAGGAAATTGCTTTATGTGTACCCAGCATGATATCGTACCATATTATTATACTGTATTGTGCATGGCTGAGGGAGACCTTTCAGGAATCCCCCCTTTGAAAATCCTGGGTTTGCCCCTGATTTATACATGGTGGTGCAGTCGCATATCTGACAGGATTTATGTTCTTTTTTCTATTTGGGTTCCTTTTTGATCCTGGGGCTAGCACACTGAAGCATTGGCTTGTCTAGGTCGCCCAATATCTGCATCATAAAGGCAAAGAGATAGTCACTTGAATGCATGTAACTTTATTAATAACCAGCAACATGAGTCCCAGCGTGGCACAAAGACAAAACTCTGAACAGTAAAACAACTTTTCGCAAGATCCATTTGGCAGTGAGATATGATTTTTTTTAAGCCGCATCACGATGAAAAACGTTATACGGACGGTTTCACTGCAGTTATGATTGCATAGAACAGTTGATTTGTCTCTATAACTGAAACACTTTTTCAGAGTTCAGAGCAATGATTTTTTTAAAGCACATTTGGTAAAAATCAGAGGTTAAAAAGATGAACTGGAGTGAAAATAACTTAATGAATAAAATGTTTTATTTTTTTACAATATCCATTTATGAAATATTTAGTCAGTGTTTGCCCATTGAGAAAACTTTCCTCACCCTGATTTACTTGTTAAAATATATCACTGGTGGTGACATCTTACGGTAAGTCCTGTCCGGTAATCACTGCGGAATGGTCAATTCTATGCACACAGGCAGATCATGCTTCCTTGGCAGTTGGAAAAAGAAGTTATTTTTCACGATGCAGTGAGGTTCACAGACAGGAAACTGTCACACTGTGAGGGTTTCTCCTCGATACCAACATATATCAGACATTTTAGATGTCACAGATGATCTGCTATTGGCTACTGATTAGGATGGAGTTCAATCCTGAGTACCTCTTTCAAGTGTTCATTCTTCTAATGTATTGAAGTGTGTTGACCTTTCGCATTCCTGCACTGTTGGACAGTTTAGAAATCTTTGTACTGAATCCTAGCAGAATATGAGAAGAGTCCCACAGTGGCATCTGGTGTCTCCTAGTGGTCCTAAAGTACCAGACCATGCTACCCAGTGATTAGTCCACCAATCACAGAGCAGTGACAGTTTTACAGCATGATCAAGGCTAGGAGCTGATTGGCTGCACGGGTTACAGAACAGCAGCGCCCTCTTGATAGTTTTATGTAAATTCTAAGCAACGGCCTCTGGAAGCCCACTCTTCGAATCTCTTTGGTTCAGATGAGACATCAGCAAATCCACAATGACTGCAATGAGACGAAAAGACATTATGAAATAATCAGCATCTCTGAGTATACAGGTAGCCCCCAACTTACAAATGACCCTCCGACATGACCGTGTCCCAAAATGTGAAATTTGGTTCTGTGGGAACAAGTAAAAAAATCTTCAAAAAGACCATGTTGTTTTTGAGAAAATAGGTTCTCAGTTTTCATCTGGTGGACTCAAAGCACCAGAGCTGCAGCCACTAAGGTATGCTCAGTAGGCAGTAGCAGGGAGTCTTGTCTCCTTACTGAATAGGTTCTGGCTTACTGAACAGGAAGAGCCAAGATTTGAACCCTGGTCTTTCTGTTAGAGGCAGAAGGTTAACCAGTACACTATCCACCCACTGGAGGGGGCCGAGATGGCACAGTGTTTCGACTAAAAAATGGTTTCAGGTTAAGAACGAACCTACAGTCCGTATCTTGTTCGTTTACTGAGGACTACCGGTATTGTGCTAAACAAAAAAAAAGTATGTCCGTTACTGTCATCAAGTCTAAGTTTAAAATATAAAAGGTACATCTGCTGTAAACATTGTTAAAGGGACCCTGAGAAGGTTCTAAAATCAGAATTTCCACTTACCTGGGGCTTCCTCCAGCCCTTCGTAGGCTGCTAGGTCCCACAGCGTCCTCCTGGCTCCTCTCCCGGTCCCACTTGTTGGCTCTGTTACTGCACGACTTCGGCCTGAAGTCGTCAGGGCTGCTTCCTGCTTGGCCGAAACGCGTCATTCCCCCAGCCGACTATGCGTCATCACGCTGTCCGGCGTGAGAGTCCTGCGCATGCCCAGTTCTCTAATATATTGAACCGCTCATGCACAGGACTCTCACGCCAGCCGGCTTTATGACGCGTAGCTAGCCGGTGTGATGACGCAAATCGGCCAAGCTGGAAGCAGCCCTGACAACTTCAGGCCGAAGTCGTACAATAACGGAGCCAACAAGTGGGGCCGGGAAAGGAGCCAGGAGATCGCCAGGGGACCTCACGGCCTACGGTGGGCTGGAGGAAGTCCCAGGTAAGTGGAAATTCTGATTTTAGAACCTGCCCATGGTCCCTTTAAATGTCCATGTTGGCTTATAAAGAGTTCCCAAACCTCCAGACTACTTAATCTACTAAGGTGGTGTCAGGCGTGCTGTTACACTGACAATACTACACTATCTAGGGAGGGACAGTTGGGAGATATGCTTAGATACAATGGGAGTTCAGATACCTCCAGCAGACGGGCGATTTGCGGGATTCTTTTGGACGAGGCGTTTGATGAGATTGCGCAAGATACGAGGACAAGATGGGGGCAGATCCTCATCCAGGGATGCCCATGACTTCTCCTGCCACATCTCCAAATTATTCGCTGTGACTTCTTCATCTGAAATAAATAGTCAGTTGTTAAAGAATTTTGGCCTTTTAAGTCATCAGTCATTAGTGATGTCCGTGTGTACCAGAAATCATGCAGGAGCATGTGATCAGCTAACTGACTGCCCAACACCCGTCAGTCACTAGTGATGCCAGTGTGTACCAGAAATCATGCAGGAGCATGTGATCAGCTAACTGACTGCCCAACACCCGTCAGTTACTAGTGATGCCCGTGTGTATCAGAAATCATGCAGGAGCATGTGATCAGCTAACTGACTGCCCGACACCCGTCAGTAACTAGTGATGCCGGCCGATGTGTACCAGAAATTATGCAGGAGCATGTGATCAGCTAACTGACTGCCCGACACCCGTCAGTCACTAGTGATGCCGGCCGGTGTGTATCAGAAATCATGCAGGAGCATGTGATCAGCTAACTGACTGCCCGACACCTACCAGTCACTAGTGATGCCGGTGTGTAGCAGAAATCATGCAGGAGCATGTGATCAGCTAACTGACTGCCCAACACCTGTCAGTCACTAGTGATGCCGGCCGACACCCGTTAATTTCTGCAGTACTGTGTAGAGCCAATGCTTTATCAAAACCAATACAAGGAATAAAGATGGCAGACCACATCCCTTCTTGCTGTAAGTTTCATTAAAGGAGAATTCTGCTTTTGTTGAGAAAAATTTGAAGTTTTCGATACAGCTCTATATTTTGCAAGGATTCATGGCAAACAGTATTTCAGCTTCATTCTGCTATTTCAATGTGGTAAAAACTGTTGTTCCATGGAATGGCTAAAATATCTGAAACATAGGCGGGTGACGTGTCTGAGTTTCCTGCCAATCAGTGGATTAGAGAAGGTTGCAAAAATAAAAAAAAGGAGCAATTTTAGCTTACTGTCAGAAACGCTGAACTGGCTGCAGATTGGAATGGAGAGATCATTTTTAATGATGCTAGATTACAAAAGGACTGGGACATTGTGGAGTGTACAACTTACTCTGAAATGGCCTCTTCCCGGTCGCGATCTCGTACATTATCACACCCAGGCTGCAAAACCAAAAGGAATATTTATTCTACATTGCTGATTACACAACATCATTGAGAAACAGAACTAGCTGCTTACGTCAACAAGTAAATGCCAGAGAACAGCTTACAATCCTGCCGCCGACATCTACAGGCCGTTCTGTGTATCCGCATCCATATGGGGATATCCATCAATGACTTCAAAAGTGTTTTTTAGTGCAAAACCACTTCCACCTATGGGCAGTTTCGAGTCGCCGTATTCCAGGGCCACGGACATAAAAAGTTTGTTTACTACAAAGTTTTGTCTTTGTACCACCTTTCTACTTTATTTGAAATATGCAAATAATTCCATGTTGATGCAGAACTACGCACATGTAGCTGCAAATCTATGCAGCTTGAAAATGGACCGATCAAATCCTCTCACTGCTAGATTTGATTAGGCCATTTACATTTTGAATTTGCATACTAATTTGCATAATTCTCAATCTACAATTTATTTGCACCTCAGTGACAGTTCCTACTGACTAACAGGGCCGGATTTCTGCAAAGGCCACAAAGGTCATGGCCTAGGGCGGAAAAAAATCAGAAGGATAAAAGGGCGGCAGGACCTGAGAGAGATAAGAGGCTGCATGTCAAAATAAATCATTTCTCCTGCTCCAAAGCGCCCCGGCTTTGCTGCACACACACAGTCAGAATTCCAGAGCTCCGTGTATTTTCCTTACTTCGTGTATTTTCCTTACTTCGTGGTGTGCGATGAGACAGTGCTATCTACTGAACATACACGCTTCAGTTTATTGCCAGGGGTGAGAGAAACATGGATCACAATGTAGACAATTTCTGATCCAGTAAAAGTAAACATTTTAACAGAATTATTTCCACTTTACAACTCAAGCTGGGCTAAACAATGTATTGCTGGTCAGACTCTGTTAATGACTTGAGCCATTCCTTCTCCTCTCTCCCCCTGGATTGTAAATCTTAAACAGATAAGGGTTTTTTTTCCTTAGAGAGATTTATGGCAGCTCCTTCTAAGCTAAATCTTAACCCCTTGCTGGCTCATTTTAAAGGCAGCAGTAGTCTAGTATGAGATAGACAACTTCTCTATAATTATAATTACAAATGTACTGTTGTATACTTTTGTATTTGTTACATTCTGTTTTGTATACCAAAAGTAATAACATACACTAAAAATTAAAAAAATATATATTTGTACCGTGTTGGCAAACAGTAAAAAAACACCTGTGAAAGAATCAGTACAATAAATACTATAAAATAAATGCAACAGATCTGTTATTACAGAAGAGCAGAGAGGGAGATGAATGCCGCTCTGCTACTTCATGCCTGGTACACACCATGCAATTTGCCATCAGATAGATGGGTTCAAATTGATTATTTCTGACAGGTCTAATCTGATTTCTGATCATTTTTCTAATCGACTTTGTATAAGTGATCGGAAAATCGATTCAACCCATCTATCTGGTGCGTACCAGGCATTAGAGACTCACTGCTCTAACAGGAAAATCAATCATTCATCATTTTTCAGAGAGAAAACATTCATAGGTATCCTGCAAACAAGTGATCGTTAAGGCTCATACACATATCAGACTATAGTCTTTGGAAAAAGAAAGATCACAGTCCAATCTTACCACCCTTCATGTAGTATGAGAGCCATACCTTCACAGTCTTTTCTATGGAGCTGAACTCCCCATCAGAAAAAATCTTTGCAAGATGCTGCACACACAGATGCTGTACAGACACAAAAGATCAGTATCTGCAAAAAATCTGTTCCTGCCACAGATCCGTTCCTGCAAATTGCATTCATAGTCTATGAGATCTGCAGATCATCATACACACCTTGTTTAACTGACATTCATCTGCAGATCAGACAATCATCTGCAGATCTGAAAATCCATCCTGGTGGATCGGATCTGCAGATGAATGTCTGTTAAACAAGGTGTGTATGATGATCTGCAGATATCATAGCCTATGAATGCATTTTGCAGGAACAGATCTTTTGCAGATACTGATCTTTTGAATGTGTACAGCATCTTTGTGTGCAGCATCTTGCAAAGATTTCTGTCTGATGGGGAGTTCAGCTCCATAGAATAGACTGTGTAGGTATGGCTCTCATACTACATGGAAGGGGGTAAAATTGGTCTGTGATCTTTCATTTTCCTAAAGGCTCATACACACATCAGACCACAGTCTTTGGAAAATGAAAGATCACAGACCAATTTTACCCCCTTCCATGGAGTCCGAGAGCCATACCTACACAGTCTATTCTATGGAGCTGAACTCCCCATCAGATAAAAATCTTTGCAAGATGCTGAACACGTTCAAAAGATCAATATCTGCAAAAGATCTGTTCCTGCAAAAGATTTATGCCTGCAAAATGCATTCATAGTCTATGTTATCTGCAGATCCTCATACACACCTTGTTTAACAAACAATTATCTGCAGATCAGACAATCATCTGCAGATCTGAAGATTCATCCTGGTGGATCTGATCTGTAGATGAATGTTTGTTAAACAAGGTGTGTATGAGGATCTGCAGATATCATAGATTATGAATGCATTTTGCAGAAACGGATCTTTTGCAGGAACAGATCTTTTGCAGATACTGATCTGTTGCATGTGTACAGCATCTTTGTGTGCAGCATCTTGCAAAGATTTCTGTCTGATGGGGAGTTCAGCTCCATAGAATAGACTGTGTAGGTATGGCTTTCATACTACATGGAAGGGGGTAAAATTGGTCTGTGATCTTTCATTTTCCTAAAGGCTCATACACACATCAGACCACAGTCTTTGGAAAATGAAAGATCACAGACCAATTTTACCCCCTTCCATGGAGTCCGAGAGCCATACCTACACAGTCTATTCTATGGAGCTGAACTCCCCATCAGATAAAAATCTTTGCAAGATGCTGAACACATTCAAAAGATCAATATCTGCAAAAGATCTGTTCCTGCAAAAGATCCGTTCCTGCAAAATGCATTCATAGTCTATGATATCTGCAGATCCTCATACACACCTTGTTTAACAGACAATTATCTGCAGATCAGACAATCATCTGCAGATCTGAAGATCCATCCTGGTGGATCTGATCTGCAGATGAATGTTTGTTAAACAAGGTGTGTATGAGGATCTGCAGATATCATAGACTATGAATGCATTTTGCAGAAACGGATCTTTTGCAGGAACAGATCTTTTGCAGATACTGATCTGTTGCATGTGTACAGCATCTTTGTGTGCAGCATCTTGCAAAGATTTCTATCTGATGGGGAGTGCAGCTCCATAGAATAGACTTTGTAGGTATGGCCCTCATACTACATGGAAGGGGGTAAAATTGGTCTGTGATCCTTCATTTTCCAAAGACTATGGTCTGATGTGTGTATGCACCCTGAGTGTGTGTGAGTGTGTGTGTGTGTGTGTGTGGGGGGGGGGGGGGGCGGTTGGTGGTACCGGGCCTAGGGCACTGGGAAGTCCAAATCCGGCCCTGCTGACTAATGCGGACTTTGGTACATGCAGATTTGGGCAAGACATGTAATGTACACAATTCAAACATAGATAGCACTGGCGCATAACTTGTTTACAAATGAATTGACAGTCTATTGTGTGAATAAGGAAGGTGTTATAAAGCTCTGCTGAAAGTACTTCCTCCCAGTAATATTGCCTTTGGACTTTCAGACTCTATAGGTGGCCACACACCATACAATAAAATGATCCGATTTTACAGTAATTCGATAAAAACGATCGTATCTCTCGAAAAAATTGAAAGCTTTTTTTTCATTCGACTGAAAAATCCAATCGGAATTCCCGTTTTTTTCGATTTAAATCGATCCGGAATGCAAGATATTTCTCTTCAATTTCTACTAAAGATTGTATGGTGTGTGTTGGATTGTTAATTTATTAATATACACACCCTAGCAATTTTCTCTGAGTTTCCAATCATTTTGATCATAATTGAGGAAAAAATTGAACATAGGTGTGTGGTACATTGGTCATATTTTTGAAATGTTACAATCAGTCAGAAAAATGTATTGCAATTCTTAAATTGAACAGATATTTAAAAAATTGTATGGTGTGTGGCCACCTTATGTTGACCTCAATAGCCTCACAGAGAAGCGGACCTGATTTTTTTCTTGTTTCTTGGTCCCTGTAGTTTCTGTGAATCGAGTTGACCCATCCCTGATTGTTCTTAACCTCCTGAGCGGGATGCCCGACTCTGTGCCAGGCATACCGCTCGCTAGCCTCAGGAGTCTCCCATGAATAATTTATTAGATCCAATGGCTGCAACAGCTTTAGCTAGCACTAGGCTAGTTAGTATAGATACCCGGCATCCCTCGATCGCCCGCGATCCATCCGCTTATACATTACCCAGCCTGACTCCAGTGATTGCCGCAGCCTGTGACACATCACACATGTATAATAGAAAAATACTAATAATAACTACGTATTGGCCGGATTTAGCACGAGGCATTGTAGGCACGAGCCTAGAGGTGCAATGGGCACAGAGAGGCAGCATCAGTGTGCATGCTGCTGATGTTAGTACAGCCGCCCCACTCTGCAGTCCATCCGACCCTGATACCAGCAAAGCACCGATTGCAGCATCTGTCCCGGCGTCTTGCCCTAACAAGCCTGTAGGTGGAGCAGCAGTACAGTTTTTAAGTGGGGAGAGTCGAGTCCGAGCGGCCTGTACCTGTGAAGGGAAGACCGGGGGAGTTCACTGGAACTGATCCAGCTGCTGCCTGGCCCACTCCGTAAGTATGCTGCTACCAATCCCACCCCCCAGATCTCCAAGCAGCACACGTATACTGCTTATGTGTCTCCTCGCTGCCCTACTTTCTCACAGAATCTCCTTCTCCCTGCACTCTGCCTGTGTTTGCCAGTAGTGACAAAGTGCATTCAATTCTCCCCTAGGCATCTGTTTCAACGACCCCCCACATTCCTTCGAGCAGCACTTCTGCCAAGTGTGTCTCCTGTCTGCCCTGCTGTATCACACAGAATAGTGGTCAGCAGGAAAAAGGAAACAGATGATGGCTGGCTGCAAGAGTCTAAGCCCCCCCTACTGACAGAGAGACGAGAGCAACGCTGAGTGGATGAGATAACTGGTCCAATCCTCCCTTAAAATGAACCCGAGGTGAGAGTGATATGGAGGCTACCATATATATTTCCTTTTAAGCAATACCAGTTGCCTGGCTGCAGATCAGTGAATAATGGCGCACAGCGCCTATGCATAAAAATGGCGCTGCATTAAAAAGATACGCTTATCGCTATTTATCGTTAGTACTGCATAATAATGGCGCACGGGGAAAAAAGAAGAAAAACGGCACACACTAACGTTATTTATCAATAGTGGCACACACTAACGTTATTTATCAATAGCGTCATTAATTTGCCAAACAGCAGACGTTATTGCCCACAGTAACGTTATTTATCAATAGCGCCCTACATAAGCCAAACTGCAGACGTTATTTAACTGCAAAACGGTGAATGGATTTAATGTAACACTGTCAAGGTTAGGGTTAGGCACCACTGGGGGGGTCTTAGGGTTAGGCAACATCAGGGGGGTGGTTAGTATTAGGCACCACCAGGGGGGTCTTAGGGTTAGGCACCCCCAGGGGGGTCTTAGGGTTAGGCACCACCAGGGGGTGGTTAGGGTTAGGCACCACCAGAGGGGGTGGTTAGGGTTAGGCACCACCAGGGAGGTTTTAGGGGTTAGGGATAGGTACATAGAGGGTTCTGTGTGTTAAGGCTAAATAACGATAAGGCTTTAACGCTAAATAACAATAAGGCTTTAACGTTAAATAACAATAAGGCTTTAACGTTAAATAGCGATAAGCTGCAAACGAATTAGCGGCAACATCGTGCGCCATTATTCTCAGGCGCCATTTTCAGATGGATCCGCCTGGCTGCCCTGCTGATCTTCTGCCTCTAATACTTTCAACCATAGACCCTGAACAAGCATATGCAGAACTGACAAGATTAGCTGTGTGCTTGTTTCTGGTGTAATTCGGACACTTCTGCAGCCAAATAGATCAGCAGGGCTGCCAGGCAACTGGAAATAACATGTATATGTCTTTCTGCCCTATGCCTTGATTAAGATATGATTATGTTATTCAGTAATATTAAAGAGAACCCGAGGTGGCTTCCTAAGAATGAAATCCGCACACAGAGGCTGGGTCTGCCTATACTGCCCAGCCTCTGTTGCTATCTCAATCCCCCCTAAGTTCCCCCTGCGCTCTGCTATCCCCCATAAATCACAGCCGCGCTGTCGCAGCGGGCTGTGTTTACCTCTGTAGTGTCACTCTGCATGCTCCCCGCCTCCGCTGATTGGAGGGAAGGGATGCGGGCGGGGACTGGAGCTATGCAGAAGGCGGGGGGAGCGGCAAGAGTGACACTACAGAGGTAAACACAGCCCACTGCGTGTCCACAGCGCGGCTGTGATTTATGGGGCATAGCAGAGCGCAGGGGGAACTTAGTGGGATTGAGATAGCAACAGAGGCTGGGCAGTATAGGCAGACCCAGCCTCTGTGTGCGGATTCATTCTTAGGAAGCCACCTCGGGTTCTCTTTAATATTACTGAATAACATAATCATATCTTGGGCATCGTTGGAGCACAGTTTCCCGTATGCTGGGAATTTAGTCCCTGGTGTATGCATACCTTGGGCTGAGAACCTTTATTCCTGTTCTTGCATGCTTACCCCTCCCCCACCCCACCCAAATTAGAAAGACATCCTGTCTGTAAACTGTTTACTTTACACTGGGAGGCAGATAGAGAGAGAGAGAGTCACAGGCACTCAGAGCTGCAGCTGATGAGTTATTTAAACATTATTTAAAGCTATATTTCTGCTTTCTACCATTCTGAACAGATTCACAGGATTACAGGCAGTGAAGATTGTTTCTGTATGCTGGATGTGCTGGACACACACTCCATAGTAATACCCACTGTGAAAACTGTTCTCTGTAAATGTCATATTTTCTTCACATAAAACATGAAAAGATGAAAAAAGCCTTTGTATTGCTATTTACTAGTAATTACTGGAAATATATGTGGCATTTAGAATTTTAGTTAACTTTGCTAGTTGTCCTTATTATACGGGTGTTTGAGCACAGTGGCAAAGCTAGTACTGTGCAGTGAACATTGCACAAGCTGGTGTTACACAATGACAGGATAAGACATGAGTCACTGTGCGAAACATGTGAGTGACGTGAGAAGCAGCATTGTTGTGCCAAGTCACCATAACCACTTCTCTTATATGCTAACACTGCAAAATTGACAAAAATCCCAGCATGGAAAAGAACAATGCATTTTCTTCACGCATACCTGTAGAGCTCACTGCGCTTGTCATAGGCGTTGATGTCCTTCCAGGTCTCGGGGGCGATGTACTCCAGCTCCCTGTGCTTGCTCCTCCTCTCCACATTGCTGGGCCTTCGTATGGACGATTCTGTCTTAGACAGCTCAAATCCAGAGAGCTAAAGGCGAGAAAAGGTTTTGTGACTTAAGTGCTATGTGGAATGGCATATACTCAGCCCAGGATCTCCACCTATGACATACATATACCAGGGTCTAGGTTCTCAGCCCACGGTATGTATACTCCAGGGTCTAGGTTCTCAGCCCACAGTATGCATACTCCAGGTTCTAGGTTCCCAGCACACGGTATGCATACTCCAGGTTCTAGGTTCCCAGCACACGGTATGCATACTCCAGGGTCTAGGTTCTCAGCCCACGGTATGCATATTCCAGGGTCTAGGTTCCCAGCACATGGTATGCATACTCCAGGGTCTAGATTCCCAGCCCACGGTATGCATATTCCAGGGTCTAGGTTCTCAGCCTACGGTATGTATACTCTAGGGTCTAGATTTCCAGCCCACGGTATGCATATTCCAGGGTCTAGGTTCTCAGCCCACGGTATGTATACTCCAGAATCTAGATTCCCAGCACATGGTATGTATACTCCAGGGTCTAGGTTATCAGCCAAAGGTATGGTATGCATACTCCAGGGTCTAGGTTCCCAGCCCAAAGCATGCATACTCCAGGGTCTAGGTTCTAAGTCCATGGTATGCATACTCCAGGGTCTAGGTTCTAAGTCCATGGTATGCATACTCCAGGGTCTAGGTTCCTAGCCCAAAGCATGCATACTCCAGGGTCTAGGTTCTAAGTCCATGGTATGGATACTCCAGGGTTTAGGTTCACAGCGCAAAGCATGCATACTCCAGGGTCTAGGTTTTCAGCCCAAAGCATGCATACTCCAGGGTCTAAGTTCACAGCAGATGATATTCATACTCCATGGAGAACTTATTTTCGGCTTGGTGTAATTTAACTTGTTACAGTTGATTCATTTTATTGAAACAAGCCTGTAACCAGGAGGGGTTAACGTGTACCTGAAGGGAAAAAGTGCCCCAAAAAGATATTTACCTAACTAGAGGGAAGCCTCTGCATAATCTAGAGGCTTCCTCCTACCCCTCCGCCTTGACGTTCCAGAGGTGGAACCCACCCAAAGCTCATTGACAAGGGCTTGTTGTTAGAGATTGGCCAGTGTAGGTAGCAGATATACCCCCCATTCCACATTGTTGGAAGCCAAATGTGTCAGCACTGCAGTCATGGCAGTCTTATCTAAGCCCCCACCTTAGGTAGCAGAGGAGCCTTCTACCATATAGATAGCCATGTGTACCCGGAGAATTAAATAATCCCTCCCCCAGTATAGGTAGCAGATGTGCATCTCCTCCCCCCCACCCCACCCAGTACTGGAAGCCAAATGCACACCCAGACTAAAGTGTGCCCAGAGTTTAGGTACCACTTTCAGGTTCCAGCGCAATGTCCTCAGGCATTGACGGATGCCAGCGCAGTGGTCGTCCAGGACTCGAGCGTCTTTCTGGTCATGCTCGCCCCATGGTTCTTTTAGTGTGTGTGGCAGGGGTGAGGCCTCAGCAGGTCAAGGTAATTAAACCCTGACCAATCGCTGCCGCTTCAAAGTTACAACCGTGGTGCATTCCATGCCATTCCCCCATCTTCTTCTCTCTAGTTGGGCAGTCCTAAGGGTCGTGACGTGGTGGGTACTAGGCAGCAAAGTACTCCGCCACTTATTAGGGGTGGCAGCCCATTATCCCTTGCATGGTGTATTGGTGAAGACCCATGCTCACTTAGACTCCACACCTTGGGAGTGCCCACACCAATCACCGGTGCCGAGATTAACAGGACCCCGATAGGGAGGGAGAGAGGAAGATGAGAGAGGCACTGGGGAGGGTGAGTGAGCCATCTCTTCCACAGCAGCTACGCATCTGGCCCTGCATCGAAAGACCGGATTTTAAAAACTAAATGGGACTGATATGGTCCACTGGCTGTAGTCTGCCCATGCCAGCCATAGAATATTGCAGCTGTTTAACTACGTGACTTGGTGCTGGGCACAATACTTTAAACAGTAGGACTATAATGGTAGCAGATACTAGGAGGCATTTGACCAATACTGGGTTTAACTAGGGAAATTCCACATACAGGAAGTGCACATTACCTTCACACAGTAGGTTCCATCCACTAAAAACTTGGAACTGCTCAAACTTCCATGTAGTATGGCCTTTAGTTCAGTCTGATGTAGCCTGGATAAAGTAAAAAATAGCTGGCCGTTATTTCAGATTCTGTGGCTGGGGCCTAGTCCCCCCCCCCCCTTCCACTGCCATGCAAGGGTTGTGATTGCTGGGTTCCTGGGGGCTCAAGAACTAGGTGTCTGAATTTGGCTCAATTATAGCACAGTGGGAGACTATTCAATTCATTCGAGAAAATTTGAAGTCTCAGATTCCTTAGAGAATACATTGAGGTCAATTAAATGCTGATGCAGAAAATTTGAGAACCTGCCCCAGTGAAATCCAAAAAGTCCAAGGCCACCAAACCTGGGCTTCCTGGTCTCCTGCTATAATTGAGCTTATCCTGTTAGGTTCTTCATTTACCAAGGATGTGTTCCAAATCTGGGTCGCTTAAATCACAATTTTGCTACTTGGGTTTAACATACATATTTTTGATCTCTTAAGAAACTTTTCCACACAGGTCAGTACAGGGAGGTCTCGGTGTTGTGTTCTACAAAAATATATAATTCAAACACTGCAAAATAAAAAAAGCAAACAAACAAAAAACTGCTATACTTATATTCCACAAGGAAGTGAATTAAGGTCTGCTTTCATCTAATAGGTGAGACTACAGATTAAATTATATTGAGGAGCCTTGTATGTAATGTATCTGTTAAAATTATGTTCCACAAGAAAGCGGAATGAGACCTGCCCTGTATTTAATGCATCTGCTATAATTATGTTCCACAAGGAAGAGGAATAAGACCTGTTTTTATCTAACAGATCAGACTACAGATCAGATTGTATCGAGAGCCCTGTACACAATGGGCTTGATTCACAAAAGAGTGCTAACTGTTAGCACGGCCGTGTTCTCGCGAATTTTCGCATTGCGCGCGATCGCGAATTTTCACGCGCAAATGCGAATTTTCACGCAAAATTAATATTGTTTTCGCGCAAAAATTCCCGTTTGCGCACGAAAACGTTATTGTTTCACGTGAAAATTCGAGATCACGCGCAATGCGAAAATTCGTGCGAAAACGCCCGTGCTAACAGTTAGCACTCTTTTGTGAATCAAGCCCCTTGTATCTGCTATAATGTTCCACAAGGAAGTGGAATAAGACCTGCTTTCCTCTAACCGTTCAGACTACAGATTAGATTGTACCAAGAAGCACTGTATATAATGTATCTGGAGAGTGTTAATATACACGTGTGCTTTGGTAAAATTAAGGGGGAAAAAACATAACAAATGTAAGGCCATAGTGACAGTATAGAATGCAGGCCTCTTGGTAATTTTGTGATGTCTTGGGTTTTTACATGGGGAAATCCTCATTGGTCTATATACATGTGAGGTTGATTTTGGGTAGTTAAACTAGCTGATGGCCCGGCGTTGCCCAGGTATGTATTTGGTTGGTGTTGGCTCCACCCACTTTTTCTAACTCTAACACACAAACACTCAATGACCAAGTTTGTGAGCTTTGCGGTCTTTGGCATCAATAATTTGCATTGAAATGAAACAAATCTGATTGGATGTGGCTCCACCCCCATTTCTGAATTTGAACCCCAGTCACCAACTGTACCAGGTTTGAGAACCCTGCCATTAACAGTGTAAGAATGGCTGCAGTTTATATTTTCCGAGTGAAATTTGTATTTGTCTATGCTCACTGGTGACCCAGCGTTGCACGGGTATGTATTGGGCTGGTGTTGGCTGCGCCCACTTTTTCTAACCTTAACACACAATTATTCAATGACTAAGTTTGTGAGCTCTGCGGTCTTTGGCAACAATAATTTGCATTGAAATGAAACAAATCTGATTGGCTGTTTGTGGCTCCACTCCCTTTTCTGAATTTAAACCCAGTCACCCAATGACAAACTGTACCAGGTTTGAGGGTTGTGCCATTAACAGTGCAAGAATGGTAGCAATGAAATATTCCCCTTGAAAATCAATAGGTGAATTTTGATTGGCTTTTGTAGGCTCCACCCACTTTTCTCAATATTAATCACCTAGTGACCAACTGTGCACAGTTTGAGAACTCTGCCATTAACAGTGTAAGAATGGCTGCTGTTTAAATTTTCCCAGTAAAAGTTGTATTTGTCTCCGCCCACTTTTTGGTTATGGGAATAAAAAGTATCCTATATGTTATTCCATGTAATATACTATGTGTGTGCCAAATTTCAATCAAATCCGTTCAGGCGTTGTTGCGTGATCGAGGAACAAACATCCAAACATCCGAACTTTCCCATTTATAATATTAGTAAGAGATATACAGTACATATATATATATATATACACACACACACACAAGGTTTAATGGTTCAGGTAGGCATAGAGTTAATATGTCTTTTCCTTTTGATGCTGCTGTGTTTTTCCTCTCTTACAGATATTGGGCGGCCCCTTGAGCTCATGTGGAGAAGCAGTTGCTGTGCAGAGGTGAAGTGGAGCTTTCTGTTGATTGGCAGCTGTCAATTGGAGCCAATTTCCCTTCGGCCAATCAGAGAGGAGGTCCTCTCAAAACCTCTGTTTCTTTTCCTGGCTCCTCAGTCTTCAGTCAAGCGAGCTGGGAGCACTCACCCGCCCCCCTTTCTTTCAGCTATTGTCGTAGGCGGATTGACTTTATTGGCGGTTAAAGTCGCCCTAGATTGTGGGTTGACTAGCTTTGTATGGACTTTTAAGACGAGATCTACTAGTCTAAAGACTGTATTCTTGGAATATGTATCATTTATACAATTTGATTTTCGTTTATTGGTTATGTTATCGTTTGGAGTTTTTAATACATTTTATTGAGATAATAAAGATAAAAAAGATATAAATATAATATAATATATTAATATAAACCACAATAAACCGTGCCTACGGCCTATTTTCTTCAACCTTGGTTGTTTGTGTCTTATTAATTAGCATAAGGTGTTTTTTATGTACGCACCACTTAAATTACCATGATATTATTCAACCACTATACGCCTTAATTCAGTGTATTCAAACTTCTATGCCTGACATGATAATTTCTAATGATCCTGATCACTTTATAAAATCTCTAATGACTTTTGAGCTGAGCCCCTTTCCGTACGCATTTTTTTTAGTCACTCAATACAGCGAAAAGAACTAACCTGTACAGCGCTCTGGCAGCATCTAGAGCCATCAGGACCCTCCGTTCCCAAGACAAATCTGGCTCCCTCTGCAGCAGATCTCTTAGAGTTCCCTTCTCACATAACTCCATCACCAAGGAGTAGCAACTTTGTGGATCTGAAATAAAGAATAACACAGGATTAGAACGGAAACAGGAACAGGAAGTGACAATATGACAGCCTGTTCAAGGTCTTAATTATTTTAAATTTGCCTGGGCTCTTCCTTACTCCTTTGAAACTTCTCTGGGTACTTTGCAGTCTTAATTAGCTGCTCATTAAAGTTAAGAGTTCAACCAATCTGACACACAGGAAACAAGACCCGAGTGGATGTCGGCCTATTCCCCACAAGCCAGTGGCGTAGCTAAGGAGCTATGGGCCCCGGTGCAAGTTTTACATGGGGCCTCCAAGCACTCTGTACATAACAATTGATACGGCGCACCAAAACCTGCCAAGGATTTCCACAGTGTCAGAGGTGCAACAAGTGGATGGGAAACAGTTTGTTAATCAATACTACTATTTAAAGAGACTCTGAAGCGAGAATAAATCTCGCTTCAGAGCTCAAAGTTAGCAGGGGCACGTGTGCCCCTGCTAAACCGCCGCTATCGCGCCGCACAAAGGGGGTCCCTTCACCCCCAAACCCACCCCAGCACGACTTGGTCGTGCATTTGGTCGCTCCTGGAGGCAGGGCTAACGGCTGCAGCCCTGCCTCCAGTCGCGTCTGTCAGCGGCGCATCGCCGCCTCTCCCCCCGCCTCTCCCCCGCCCCTCTCAGTGAAGGAAGACTGAGAGGGGCGGGGGAGAGGCGGAGATACGCGCTGTCAGACGCGCGTGGGGCAGGGCTGCGGCGGTTAGCCGTGCCCCAACCAGGAAGCGCTCCCCCGCATTACGGAGGGGGATTTGGGGGTGAAGGGACCCCCGTTAAGCCGCGCTATAGCGGCGTTTTAGCAGGGGCACGCATGCCCCTGCTAACTCTGAGGTCTGAAGCGAGATTTATTCTCGCTTCAGTCTCTCTTTAAAGCATCTATAGAAGTGATTATTACCAGCACAGGGCCAATAGAGAGCTAATATTGTGCTTGAGGGAGGACCCCTCAGGGCCCCTCTGACCCAAGGGCCCTGATGCAGTCGCTACCTCTGCAACCCCTATTGCTACGCCACTGCCACAAGCTAGATCCATGGTTGCAATTGGGCAACCTCCTGCATACTATTCTCCTGTTGTTCAGTCGCTATTCAGTCACGTCTGATTTTTTTCAAACCCATGGACCACAACATGCCAGGTCCCTCTAGCCTCTGTCTGTCCAAGCTCATGTTTTTTGCTTCCATGATACTATCTAGCTATCTCATTCTCTGCCATCCCCTCCTGCTTTTGCCCTCATTTTTTTCCACAATCAGTGTCCTCTTCTTAAATGAGCCCTGCCTCCTAATTGTGTGTCCAAAGCATTTTACCTTCAGCATTGCTACTTCCAATGAACAGTCAGGGTTAATTTATTTCTACTTTGATCTTTTTGCAGTCCAATTGACTCTCAGATGTCTACTCCAGCACCACAATTTGAAGTCGTTGATTCTTAGGTGCTCAACCTTTCTTATAGTTTAACTATACATTACTACTGGAAAACCATGGATTTGACTATATGAACCTTTGCTGGGAATGTGACATCTCTGCTGCATCCCACAGTCAGGGCTGGTTCTAGACTTTTTGCTGCCTCAAGCAAACATTGTGAGGACGACCCCCCATTCTGCCCCCACACATTTGAAATGCAATAGTTACCCCACATATGACTCAAAGTTACAGAAAGTCAGAAACAGTGCCTGTTTCAACATGTATTCACACTTCATGCAGATTTTTGTTTTAAAACCAAAGGATATTCCAGGATGCTTACACATACACAGCAGTTTAGTAACCAAAGCTTCTAAGAGAATTAATTAGCATGAAAAAGCAAGAAGTTCGATTAGATTGAGAATAATTGTTTTTTCAACTGAGACATTAAGCCCTGCAATATCTACATTTATCTGACTGCTAATCAGCACTGATCTATATCCATCTGCCCTGTACTTGTTTTTAAGACTTTATTTTATTTTAAGACACTGCTATAAATGAAATAAACAATTTCTGATAGTTTCTAGTGTTTATATTTATAAGGGTGGCCATGCATTTGTCAATATTCCAGGCAGATCCGATCACTCTGATCTCCAGACATGTAATACAGATTGCTCTTACCCTCTCCACTGTGTCTGTAATCAGACACCATAAGGTCACTAGCATGTGTGTGAATCTAATGGCCCATACTCACGGGCAGCAAATGTTGCCTGTCGCCAGCACACGTGAGCGTGTGGGCGACAGGCCGGCGACAGCTCCTCGCCAGGTCCCTCCGCGTACACACGCGGAAGAGGGACCAGCGGCATGACGGAAGCTGTCGCCGACGTTCCTCCTCCCTCCGCCGGAAGCTCTTCATACCTCAATGGAGGTTGCTGTCGCTAGTCCGCGTACTCACACGGACTAGCGACAGCTGCGGCGGAGTTGCGGCGGCGACTGTCGCCAGGCGATTGAACTTTTCAATCGCCTGGCGACATCAGCGACGGGCGACAGTTCGGGGTGCGTGCCCGTTGCGGGCGACAGTTCGGGGTGCGCGCGGCCCATACTCACGGGCGACCTGTCGCCGCAACACGCGCGCCCCGCGTGTTGAGGCGACAAAAGTCCCTCGTGAGTATGGGCCATAAGAAATGTCTTCAGAGGGCTGGCTGAATAGGGGCAGTCTACACGTCTTTTCAACCCGCTCGCTCATACCAGTCCTCTGCAACACCAAAGGGACCCTATTTAAGCTGATGAACACGAATGCTGGCAAATAGTAGTGGGAACTATCCTGTGAACACAATATAACATCTTCCATGGCCATGGACTGTACTACTTAGTGGTGAGAGCCTCAGTGAGGCGGAATCCTGTTTTTGCAATACAACCATATAGTTGTATTACTCTGCAAGTGCTGAAAATCCAGTGGAACTGTGATAAGCTTTGCCATTTGAAACCTTCATGCCCTTGAGCGGATACTTAACCTTTGTTGGGAGGAAGTTTCCTCCTTTTGGGGACTCTGCTCATTATGAGCATGCTGTGATATTTATCAGCTTATTTTGGCTACAGCAGGTGGATGGTGGGATCCCAGGTGTGACTGGTGTGGTAGAAGTGTTGCTTGTGTGAGCCCAGCCGGCTGTGCAATATTACATCTTGCAGTGAGTGTTTTATGTTTTTAAAGCGACACATAAGTGTCAATACAGTGTTTTCTACATTTCTGAATAAAGCTTTTTGGTGAATATGTAGCAGAGTCTGACTTTACATTTACGTCTTTTCAACCCATGACTATTTTGCCTATAACTTTGTACGTGAAGTCATCAGAACATTGCTGCAGACTAAGACAGATGTTTTTTATGAATCCAGGAGAGCAGGGACAGTGTACAAATTCCAAAGTTTGTATAATTCCTTATCTGTGTGGTGGGCACATACAGTCATTAGAACAATGGTACAGAGCAAATACGGACTCCTAGTTTTTACGGGACCCTTATCAGTTTGCCACCTCTAGAAAGTGGCGCTCTGATTTATTTACCTCAGGTCGCATCATGATAGATACGGCAGTGCCCATAATGGCGTATATTACTAACCAATCCCTGTGCTCTCTCCCCCTCTGAGGTTCTTAATGTAACCATGAATATTAGGACACACAACAAATATAATTTTACTCACCTGAATGATCAATGCAGATCCCATAAAGTCGTAAAATATTTAAGCATTCAAATTTCTTCATCATTTCGCTTTCAGACAAGAATATCTTCCTTATATAGCTGGGTAAAAAAAAGTATGGCATCATTCTGCTGCTTTCGCCTTAGACATAAAACAGAGGCCATAAGAGAACCTGTTTGTGACTCACTCTGCGCTTTCTATTTTTGGGCTTTTAAACACTTTGATGGCCACAGGACTGCGGTGGAGCTCTCCTCGGTACAAGAAGTGGCTGGGCCTCTCAAGCATTAGGTCACCGCGTATCAGATCTGTCACCCTGATCTCAGCAATATTCCAGGTAGGCCGATGACCTGCAGATAGATAGGTAGAAGATAATAAGATATCAAGTACACAATAAAAGGTCTGCACAGTCAATAGCCTGCATTATTCTCCTGTTGTTCAGTCGCTATTCAGTCATGTCCGACTCTTTGGGACCCCATGGACCACAGCACGCTAGGCAAAGCAGGTAACTTTGGCGCACGGCGCTCAGTATCAAAGCTGGTCACCCTCATAGCTTCAATGCTATGATGCAAGGAAACAAGGGGGCAGGGCCACCCGAGGCATAGGCTGGAGAGGCTCCAGCCTCAGGGCGCAGTGTAGGAGGGGGCGCACAATTCATTCAGCTGTCATTCCTAATTGTGTTTGAAGCAGAAAGAAATAAGAAAAGGAGATACATGGAAGTGACTACAAGCCAGATAACTAGAGATTAAGGTGTTGGGGGCCCTGGGGTGCCTCTTAGTCTAAAAGCAATCAGTGTGTGACGGCTGGGGTGGAGGGATGGAGGGGCGCACTTTGGTGTCTCAGCCTTGGGTGCTGGAGGACCTTGTCCCGGCTCTGCAAGGGGTGGGGGGGGGAAGGACACATGGGGGCAATACAGGAAGTCCGCGGCGGGTTGGTGGTTCATATCGGCAGGCATTCGTAAGTCTGGAAGTCACTGTATTTGGCATATAAGACACAGTGACCTTTTTGGGGCAAAAAAGTGCATCTTATATGCCAAAAAATGCCTGTCTTCCTGCCTTCTCAATAGGGCTATATCCTATTAACTTTTCTCTTGAGTTTTCTCCAAATAGAAATTTCAAACCTTATTATCAATAAAATACTTTTAAAGCTTCCACCAAGCAAGAAATGACTCAAAAATGAGTTGGATATTACCTTTTTACCTACTTTTTTAGTACTTTTTCAGTTGCTGAAGTGCTGAAAAGTTATTATTTATATAAGATGAACAATTATCTATTGGCAAAAACTCTGGAGAAAAGTTTATACGATATGGCCCATTATGCATCCAAAGTATTTCAGCTTCATTTCTTTAAAGATCAACTTGTTTGGATCTTCTTTCAGTCCAAGGGACTCTGAGAGCGTACGAGAGAATTCGCTGCCGGGAGACTTGGGTGCAGGATAGAGCTGCTATACGGTTTATCCTGCTGCTGCACAAGTCCTGGTGGCGTTAATTACTATTCCCTCTCTAGGTCCACGTGGATGGTGGGGAATGATGTAATTCAGCTTCCAGCTATTGCTGGCGGCTGAAGTACAGTGATTTAAAAATAACTTCAGCTCCGTCTTCTGATGGCGCCGAAGTTGCACTCTGTGCGCTGCTATAGCTGTAATACCTATTACGGTCTGTGGTGGCGCCGGCTGCACCCAAGTCTCCTGCGCTGGATTCGTAGTGTTCGCTCTCAAAAGTCTTCTCCAGCACCACTATTTGAAGGCGTCAATACTTCAGAGTCCAACCCTCAAAACCATGCATTACTACTGGAAAACCCTGGCTTTGGCTGTATGAAACTTTGTTGACAAGGTGACATCACTTCTTCTCTGCTGTATCCCACAATCAGGACTACCATCCCACAATCAATACCAGTTGCCTGACAGTCCTCCTGATTCTGTGTTTCTAATACTTTTAACCATGGACCTTGAACAAGCACGCAGCAGATCGGTTACTCTGACTTGGGTTTTACTGGATTAGCCATATGCTTATTCCAGGGTTTGGACTCAGACACTACTTATGTCAGAAGATCAACAGGGCTGACAGGCAACTGGTATTGTTTACAAGTAAATAATAAATATGGCACCCTCCATATCCCCACCTCGGGTTCCTTCAGGGCCGGTTCAAGGGGCCCTGTGGCCCTGGGGCAAACGTCATCGTTGCCCCCCCCCATTACCCCTCTGCTCCCCGGGGCCCTGCTGCAAGTATATTAGCAGCCATAATCACCTTATCTCCGTCGAGTTAGTGGGCGGGCAGCGGCTGCACTCGGAGACACTCTGTCTCCCTCCCACTCTATGACCCGGCATGTCATGTGTAAACACACGCCGGGTCATAGAGTGGGAGGGAGACAGAGTGTCTCTGAGTGCAGCGGCTGCCGCCCGCTCCCCTGACGGAGATAAGGTGATTATGGCTGCTAATACACTTGCAGCAGGGCCCCGAGGAGCAGTGCGAGCAGGAAGGGGGGTCGGGGGGGGGGGGAAGAAAATATCGTAGGGTCGGCGCTGCTGGGGCCCAAGCAGAGGTCGGGACCCCAGGACAAATGCCCCTTTTGCCTCTATGGAAGCGCCGGCCCGGGGTTCCCTTCAAGAGTACATATTGTCACGGCGCTGGGCAATTTGGTGCAGGGCAAGCCGATTGACGTCTCTTCCCGCTGCTGCATTACTTCCCAGTGACATTAAATACTCTTCGTTTAGATTCGACTATTTGACAGGAAATTGCATAGTGTGTACCAGGCTTTAGGGGCACTAGGCAAGGAACTAGGGGTTTTTACTGTTGTGTGTGACTCAGGCTCATTGAATAGCATGTACAGTGTCAAGTCAGCCACATCTACTTTTCTGAATGACCTGTAATAAACTTGTGCTCGCTTTAAAAGGAAGGCAGACTTACAACATTCTCTATGGGGATCTCTAGATACTCACACACAAGACTTATTTCAGCTATTCTGGTACTGATGTCATCAAGAGTGTTCCCAATGTTGTCCATTCGATCCTCCACGCCGGACACATGACCTAAAACAGACGAGTACATGAGATGACCGGCATAGTGCAGCAACTGGCAATGATGAGCAACAGGCAAAGCACCTCAGGACACAGCAATTAGAGATCAAACACTTAAAGGACACCTGAACTGAGAGAGATGTGAATTTATTTACTTTTAAGCAATACCAGTTGCCTGGCAGCCCTGCTGATCTCTTTGGCCGCAGAAGTATCTAAATCTCACACCTGAAATAAGCATGTGACTAATGCAGTCAGATTTCAGTCAAAAACACCTGATCTGCATGCTTGTTCAGGGTCTACTTCTTAAATTATCAGAGGCAGAGGATCAGCTGGACAGCCAGGCAATCGGCATTGTTTAAAAGGAAAAAAATATGTCAGCCTCCACATATCTCCCAGTTTGGGTGTGCTTTAAAGTTTATTGTTGTTATAATATCTAGGCAAGGATGAAAAAGACAGCACTGTGTGTTCATGATCAATGCTGTCCAAGGCTCCCTCTTCTGTTTAGAGATATTTGTCCCAATTTGACACAGAAACACACTTTCAAAAGGATCTTAAAGTGAACCTGAACTGAAATGAAAACAAAGAGTTTCACTTACCTGGGGCTTCTACCAGCCCCCCTGCAGCTGCCTTGTCCCTGCGACGTCAATCAATGATCCTCCAGTCCCTTTCTGCAGCTAGGTTTCGTTTTGGACTGACTAGCCAGTCAATGGCCAGTGCGCCTGTGAGGCCCTAGTCGCGCGTGTCCTTGCTTGTGTCGCCGTCGCTGGGACGTTCCTGCACAGGCGCAGTAGAAGGAGATCTCTTACTGCGCCTGCGCAGGATGCTCCCAGGGACGTGAGCGAGGAGGCGTGAGGCTAGGACCTCACAGGCGCACTGGCCATCAACTGGCTAGTCGCTCCAAAACAAAACGTAGCGTTTGCGGAGGACTGGAGGATTGTTGATTGACAGCGTGGGCGCAGAGCGGCTGCAGGGGGCTGGTAGAAACCCCAAGTAAATGAAACTCTTTGTTTTTGTTTTTTTATTTCGGTTTAGGTTTCCTTTAAAGAATAACTTTAGCAAAAATACCATAATGAATAAAATAAAAATAAGAGTAAAATGTACTTTTTTTTACAATATTCATTTACACATTATTTAGTCAGTGCTTGTCCATTGTAAAATCAATGTAAAATCTTTTCTCACCTTAATTTAATACATGTTAATACATTATCTGTCATTTTTACAGCAGTAACTTTGCTACTTTTTTCCTCTAACTTTAACATCGATTTTCTCCAAAACTATAAGGTGTTTCCCTCTTGTTCCCACTGTCCTCCTTCACATACCCTGCAAATTTGGTGTTTCTAGCACGTAAGGGGGCTTTGTTTTTAACCGCTAAAGTCGGTGGCCATTGACTAATGTAAAATGCGAAAGTAATTTTTTTTTCCAAAATAATTTGCGTAAAACACAAATCGCGAATAGCCCAAGTTCGCAAGGCAGCAGAGTTCAGTAGGCTTGCCAGTCTGTTTTTTGGTAGACTGCAGAGTACGGTGTTACAGTAGTCAACACTTGATATGATTACAGCATGTAAAAGAATTTTAGTAGTATGCACAACAAGGTAGTCTTACTTTTAAGGTATTCCTTGAGCTCCGCCAGGTCTTGCTGTATGTCCTTCTCGTTCTGCCTCCTCCTGGTGGTTTCATCAAAAAACTGATTGAATTTACCTCTATGTTCAGCCACCAACAAGTCCGACATGCTGTTGGCAGCATCTCCCAGGCGGTCATTGATTAGTTGGAACTCTTCCTTGATGCTGTTGGCCTGGATCACCTGTCTCCACCAGGCATGATGGGAATATTTAATGACCCAACACTTGGCATTGTCTATGGTGAGCTCCATGTCCTCTAGCACGATCTGCAATGCCGCTGACTTACTCGGCTGCTTTTTCAGTGTCTGCGCAGTCAACACCAGCATTTTGATTCGCCTCTTTAGACGGCGACATTGCTGTTTGTTGGAACTGGCCGTGTCACACAAGTCGTAGATGGTTTGTGCAACACTAAGAATATTAGTCAGCACTTCCATCTCCTGCAAGTGCAAAAAGAAAAGTTACAGAGGGCGCTAGAGCGCTTTAAAGGACACATCCGAGGTAAGGTCAGCATCTTCTGTGCCTGTGCGAGCGTGCGGCTGGGCCGCTCACAGTCGCGCTCCCATGGCCTGGAGCATTCTGCACAGGGGCAGTAGTTCTGCACCTGAGCAGAATACCCCAGGCCACATGAACAAATGCAGGTGCAGAAGGTGCTGGCCTGGCGAGGGAGACCCCGATACACCAGAGCTGCTGCGAGGGGGACAAATGGGCTGCCAGGGGCTGGAGGAAGCCCTAGGTAAGTACGGTAGATCTTGTGTTTTTTTGTTTTTCTTTCCTCGGACCTGTCCTTTAAAAGTTTATGCCACTTATGTAAAAAAATCCCAGGGGTTTGTTTATACAAGACAGACGCAGCACGGTGAAATGTCAAAAAGAGAGGAATTTCTAATTGACAAAGCAGCAGCTAAGTGAATCATATTCATTAGTGAAGTTTACCCATAGTTTTCACTTCTTGAGTTTGGGTACCTTTTAAAACCCAACTCCTGAAAAAAATATGTAATTACAGAAATAGTCAGTGATATAATGTGAAGTGTACATGTGCTAGAGTAGCAGCAACAAAAGAGCTACCGTCAGCTAAGCACTGAGCTTCCCATTCCCAACCATCTTTTCTGGAAATCTAAAGGTGCCCACTAATAATACAATTATGCAGACGATCGGTGTGTCCCGATCACTGGGTTATTGATCTGTCATGCGCACTAACGGCCAGAATGCACTAATCAATTTGATCAGATTATTGGACTCAATCCATTTTTTCTGATCAATCTTATCAATCTGATCTGATTAATTAACGAGTTTTCGACCATTAATGGGCACAACTGATCATTTCAATCAAGTAACGTGGTGATCAGAAATAACTGATCGTCTGCAGAATTGATTTATTAATGGGCCCATTAAAGCTGCCTGGTCACATTTTTACCACTGTAAGATCTGTTATGAGCAGAGATGGTTGGTGAAAGACTCTTACAATCAAAACGCTAAAATGACCAATATTTTTCTATTGGGCAGTGGTAATTCCGATAATTACTTATCTCAAAACCTAACTCCATTCTCACATGAGCTCTACCTCTACCGATGCCTAACCCTAACCAACCCCCCCATACCTAACACTAACTGACCCCCACCAATCTCTAACCCTACTCAAGCCTCGCACCAATGTCTAACCCTAATCGACCGCACCCCCTCCCCACTGATGCCTAATCCAAATCGACCCTCCCAGCGATGCCTGACCCTAACCAATTCCCTCACCAACTGTAACTGATAGAGATGGCTCAAACTCCGATTTTTGGTTCACGAACCTCAAACGCGAACTTCCGAACCTCAAACGTGAACTTCACAGATGCAGTGAAAGGTATGCACTTACTGGTATATAAAACAGTGTGCTGTCACACAGATGCAGTGAAAGGTATGGGAATCAGGGTTCGATTCAAGTCCGGAGTGGGAGCCTGAGAAACGGCTACCACCACACATCCAAGGAAGGCACGGCACGCAAGTCCCGACTCAGGGAGGTAGTGACGAAAAATAACAATACAGGAGGACTCTTTCGAGGCCCTGCTGTATAATGATGAGGTGAATACACTTGAAATCCTTTAACGAGAATCTGTTATGGAGGGCAAGTCTGCCATCCATTCAAGTGACAGGGATGCACTGACTGCCAGGTATAATACAATGTGCAGTCACATATGCAGTGAAAGGTATGCACTGACTAGACTAATACAGTGTGCAGTCACACAGATGCAGTGAAAGGTATGCACTGACTGCTGCTATAATACAACGTGCAGTCACACAGGTGCAGTGAAAAGGTATGCAGTGACTGCTGGTGGTATGATACAATGTGACACAGGTGCACTGAAAAGGTATGCACTGACTGCTGGTATAATACAATGTGCAGTCACACAGGTGCAGTGAAAAGGTATGCAGTGACTGCTGGTGGTATGATACAATGTCACACAGGTACACTGAAAATGTATGCAGTGACTGCTGGTGATACGATACAATGTGCAGTCACACAGGTGCACTGAAGAGGTATGCAGTGACTGCTGGTGGTATGATACAATGTGCAGTCACACAGGTGCACTGAAAAGGTATGCAGTGACTGCTGGTGGTATGATACAATGTGCAGTCACACAGGTGCATTGAAAAGGTATGCACTGACTGCTGGTGGTATGATACAATGTGCAGTCACACAGCTGCACTGAAAAGGTATGCAGTGACTGTTGGTGGTATATTACAATGTCACATAGGTGCACTGAAAAGGCATGCAGTGACTGCTGGTGCTATGATACAATGTGCAGTCACACAGGCGCGCTGAAAAGGTATGCAATGACAGCTGGTGGTATAATACAACGTGACACAGATGCAGTAAAAGGTATGCACTGAATGTGCTAGGCCTGGCACAGTATAGCAATTAGCAAGGGCCAGCTGCGACAGACAGGGCTGTATATGCAGTGTCAGTGGGCCACACACACACAAAAAAAACACATCACAAGAACATTAGCTCTCAAAAGAGCTGTTTTGGTGGTGCTTTTCAACAGCAAATATCAGCAAGGAGCACGCTAACAAGAGCCTAACTAAGCTTTCCCTTTCTCTGAAGCAACCTCTCTCCCTTCTCTCACTAAAAGAGCAGCACACAGAATGAGAAAATGGCTGACGCTGCTGCCTTATATAAGGGGGGGCTCCAGAAGGGAGTGCAGCCTGATTGGCTTCCATGTGACTGCTGACTGTGATGTAGAGGCTAAAAGTCTAGCCCAATGATGTAGTATAGGGGGTGGGTCGAACACGCTAAAGGTTCGCAGCTCGATGCAAACGCAAATCGGCGTTGTTCACACGAATAAGTTCGCATGGAACCGTTCGGACCATCTCTAATAACTGACCCCCCTCCCACACACACACACAAACTCATACATAACCCAAACTTTCTCCCTGCCACAAACTCGCCGATATCTGTGTCGCCTTCGCCGCTATATGTTATAAATATAAGCACCTGTGTTCATACCGGCTATGAATGGAAAATTGGGCGCCCACTATTTGGGTGCCCAAATTCTACATGCCCAAATTTGCAGGATTTGTCTGTTGAAACTTTCTTGCTCATTTCTGTGATTTTTGTAGGCATTCAGAGACTTTTTTGTAAATACCAATAAAGGTAGTTTAAATGAAAATTTGATATTATTTGGCATTTCCATTGACCGGCATTGAAACACAAATAGTACTTAGCATGCTACCTGCCGCCCCAATTAAAAGGCAGAAAATTGGCAAGTCACACACCAGGAATGCATGAAAATCAGAAAACACATTTGAAAAACATTATAAGGGCATCTACTGTAACGTCGGAAAATAGTTTGCTGTTTCAAGTAAGTCTGAACCCTGCCTAAGGGACTTGAAAATGCCAGAGATGCTGGACTGAAGCCTCCCCGAGCAGGAATGTGTATTAGTGCAGTAATTGTCATTAGCTTGTTGCATTTTTAAGATTTTTTAGCGACCAGAAATGTGAGTTGGCAATGTAAGTAGCTTTTTCCTAAGACAGACAAAAAGCACAGGGCGGGGCCCACAGGAGCTGTTTCAGCTGCCCTTTGGAATTGTGATCCCAAAAACATTAGGCTAATGAGATGCAATAAAGGGGATTCCATGGGAGCAATTGTGATTACCCCAAACTACTTGTGCATCTATGCTCCCCACTATTCTTTGCTGTGTAATTTGTACAGCACAACGGAAAATGCTGGTGCAATATAAAAATAAAATAACTGTAGACCAGGGGTGTCAAACTCAAATACAAAGTGGGCCGGAATTGAACACTGGAACCAAGTCTCGGGCCAACCTCAATGTCTACTGGCCACCTTCTTCCCTTATAAAGTTCTCTGGTGTCTAATGGCTGCCCAGCAACCACTATACAGTCCCCCGGTGTCTAGTGGTCCACCTCCCTCCCCTATACAGTTCCCTGGTGTCTAGTGGTCCTCCCTCCCCTATACAGTTCCTTGGTGTCTATAGGGCCACCACCATCCCCTATACAGTTCCCTAGTGTTTAGTGCTTTCCCCTTACCTCCTCCATATGGCTTCCCTGATGTTCTAGGGCTTCACTTCCAATATAGCTTCCCTGGTGGTCTAGTGGGTCAAATATAATGTAAAGTACAGAAACCACTTGGGCGCCAAATTTAATGGCTCTGAGGGCCAGATTTGGCCCGCGGGCCGTAGTTTGACATGTATGCTGTAGACTCACTGTGACTATGGCAGGGATTAGATTGTCAGCAGAGCAGTAAAGCCTGAACTCGCCACCTGTCAGGTGCTCCTTCCACCAGCTGGGCACTTGTTAGCTGTTGGTCGTCAGGTGACTCACCCCCATAGACTCACATCTGACATGATGCGGTTTTCTACAATGGAGTAACACCACCGTGTGTTAAGCGCTGACATGTGTGGTCTTACAACTGCTGCCATTTGGCTACATTAAAATTGCGCCCAAGTGGCCAAGTGGCTCGCGGGCGGCTGACAGGATGCTGACATGCCTGACAAGGGCTCAGTTCAGCCGTCCATCAGTGTACTAGTGGAGCCTTTTACTAACTAGCTGGATGTATGGTGAATATCCTTCCGAGAACTTAGGATTGGTTCAGAACAGAGGTAGACAGGACAATGCTCAAGTTGGACAGTGCCCAGTCTTTCGTTGTTGCGTTTTGGGCCCCTAGGGGGACACGGAACAACAAGAACACAACCAACGCTGGACGCTACAGGTAGCATCAAAGACAAGCGAACAAGATCTACCGCGACACTTACACGAAGGACGCCAAAAGCTGCTACCGTTGTTTAAAAACTGCTTTCGTTCATTTGAATGGGGCGACAGCAGATCGCTTTCCAGCGATGCTTTTGAAAACGCCGTATTTGCCACCCGTGTGAAGCAGCCGTTGAGTTCTGCTGACACAGTGGAAAGTCCAGGGATTTTCCAGCGTAGCCCCACAGAATCAGTCTAATCTAAAGGTATAATAATAAGAGTAACGGCATTAGAGTGTAAGCATGAGCCAGTGATGTGAATGTCTGTCGCAGAATATGTCAGCACTGGATGAATGAAGTAAATACTCACAGTGAATGCGGGGCTGAGGCAGAGGAGATGTGTGATTGCAGCTGCTTGTCTGCTCAGTATATAGCCTGGAATGTGGCACCTCCCCAGTTCCTCCTTTCTATTGCGAAACTCACATCCACTTTCACTTTCTATGACTGTCTCATTTCCCATTAGCCCTGCCAGCGCTTATGTCAACTCTGTATGGAAATTCCTGAGACCAGCAGGTCTCTGAGCAACAAAATAGCAATGCAGGAATTACCTCTGGAAAAATGAGGCATGAGTCAGGGCCCATTCACACTTATGTGTTTCCAGAGCGATTCAGTGCTGCTGAAAATCGCTAGCGGTTTGAAAAACGCGTGTACAATGAAAGCATATGGAAGTTTTCTCATCTAAGCGATTTGAGCGATTCAGGAGCTATTCCTCAGGCTTATTATTGAACTAGAAATTGCAAAATGCTAATCGTTGAAAAAAACACTTGAAAAACGCTTTCTATACAGTGAAAAATCGCTGGGAAATCACTTGGAAAAAACCGCCAAAAAATCGTGCAGTGTTTGCATTCAGCGATTTCTAGTTTGAATGGGCCCTTCCCAAGGCTCTCGTAGGCTGCAGATCACTGGAGAATAAAAACTTTCTGTTAATAGGCGCCCCCTTCCATTCCTTTAGATTGTAAGCTCACAAGGGCAGGGCTCTCTCACCCTTTTGTGTCTTGGAATTTGTTATACATTTTATTTATATTAATTTTTCCACTGTAATTACCAATCCTGTATTTTTAACCAATTCTGTATTTCTTAGATTGGTGTACACCATTGTCTGTTTTATTACAGTTAGTCTGAAGCGGTAATAAAAAACAAAAACCAGATACACACCTAAGGAGAGGGAAGACTCTGGGTCCTATAGAGCCCTCCCATTCCTCCTACAGTCCCCATGCTCTATCGCTGGCTCCCCTGTCAGCAGTCTATGACCAATGGGTCGGATACTGCTCTCTCTTCCGTTGTGTGATGCTTCAATAGTCTTCAGGAGCTTGAGTGCTATTGAAGATGGGCGGCTCTATTGCGAGAGAGCGTGTTCCCACATGCACAATATGGAGCGACCCGTCTTCGAGAGCACTCAGGCTCCTGAAGACTACTGAAAGCCTCCGGCAGCAGCAGAAAGAGCAGTCTCCGACCCATCGGTCATAGACTGCTAACGGGAGAGCCAGCTCAATAAAACAATTAGCTTCATGAAATCTCTGCGGCCGGGGACGGCCGGGCAGGCCTGCTGGAACAGGCTAATAAAACTACTATGAATGTAAAATACAAGGTAAAATGAAAGTTTATTTTAATAATAGTAATTTTTCATGTGCTATAGAAATGTCCTGAGTGCTTAAAAAGGTGCTCGGGTTAACTTTAATCAAATGAAAACGAAAGGATTATTCTAAATTACGACTTGTGTGCAAGATTTTATACAATGCCGCAGGTTGCTCAGGTAAATCCATCACAGAAGGTGGAGGCAGGGGTGTAGTGGTCTGTGCAGTCCCACGTAACTTGGATCATGGTAGAAGAACTGTCTGTAGGATAAAAGTTTCTAAGAATAGGATGTGGAACCAGTAGGTTGCTGCCAGTTTTGATTATTAAAAACACACATGCTGGTGCACATGGCAGACGGGGGCTCCGAGCTCTGCCAACGCCCGGGACCCCCAAAGTCCCCATGTAACAACAAGAGGGAAAGTATGGGTGAGCCCCGATGCTCCCACCACCAGGGGATTCACCCTCCCTGCCTCTATATTTGCTGAATGCAAAAACACACAAGTGAGTTGCTGCTGCCGCTTGTCCATATTCATACAGGGGGGAGGGGACAGAAGAACATGTGGGAGACATAAGGGGCAGAGCAGTGTATAGTGGGTGAAATGGGGGGCAGAGAAGTATAGCAGGAGACACACGGGGGAGCAGAGGGCAAACGGGACCCACTGGGGGCAGAAGGTGACACACTGGAGACAGATGAGGACAGAAGAGGACACATGGGGACACACGGGGGACAGAAGGGGACACACTGGAGACAGTTGGGGACAGAAGGGGACACACGGGGGACAGAAGGAGACACACTGGAGACAGAAGGGGCACAATGGGAACAGAACATGGGGGACAGAGGAGGACACAATTGGTGGAGAACATCTACAAGACTCTCCTGAAACATGGACACACCAGGTTTAGTATCTAATTTTTCCTCTGGTTTTTTCTTCTAAACCTAAATGCGTCTTATATTCTGGAGAATTTCTACAGCGGCAAATACGGTAATATTGTATGCTTGATAAGCCTTTTCTTTTTCTCTGATTAAGATAATTGGTAAAATGGTGTTATGTTCATTAGAAAATTGCTTTTAGTATGTTTATTCTGTAATTTTTGACATGTCCTGTGTTTAAAAGCAGGAATATTTGAATCAGGATGATGCTATTTATTGGCTGACATAAAAGAAGAAAAAAAAAAGAGTATAGGGCTCTTTTCCACTGTGAAATGTGATCGCGATGGCAATCACAAACGTAGTCACGTTTCAGTTTCCACCATGCAATTGCGATTGCGAATGAGCTACTATACTCGTATATCGCATCCAAAACGCGGCAGGACGACGATTGTGCTTGGATCAAAATCGCATTGCAATCTAATCACACTAATGGAAATTGCTGCTGCCGTTTCCATTAGTTTAAAGTGCCTTGCATTTTGCGATTGGAATCAAATCGCAAATCGCAGGGTAGTGGATAAAGGCCTTTAGTGTTTGGCTAATAAGCCTTCTTCAGAGTTGATTCCTGTATGCTGACAAGATGTGAACTTACCGTACTTTCAGCATATAAGGCGCTCCGGAATATAAGATGCACCCAGGTTTAGAGGGCAGAAACCAGAAAAAAAATATACTAAACCTGGTGCGTCGATGGTACAGGGGTCTCTTGTGGATGTTCTACCCCCATTTTCTTAGGTCCCCCTTGTACCTCATTTGTCCCTCATGTGTCTTCCTGTGTCCCCCATGTGACCCCTTCTGTCCCCCGCTCCCCTGTTTCTTCCATTGCTCAGGGACGGATCAAGACCAAGTTGCGCCTGGGGCAAGGTTAGGTGTTGGCGCCTAAAGGTCAGGTTTTGGCGCCTAAAGGTCAGGTTTTGGCGCCTAAACTGCCATTCATTTTGCTGCCTTTTTAAGAATTCAACAAACTGCGCCTGGGGCAAGATACCCACCTGCCCCCCCTAGATCCGTCCCTGCCATTGCTCCCCCTAAATATAAGCAGGGGCAGCACAGCTCACCTAATCCATCATTGATCAGATCTCTCCTCTCCCTCACTGTTCCCCTAGTGCTGATGATGTCATCATCAGACGCCAACACTAGGGGAACAGTGAGGGAGAGGAGAGGTCTCTGAACACTGCTGGAGCCAATGTATTAGGTGAGCCATGCTGTTGCGTGGGGAGCAGAGGGGGACATGATGGGAGCAGTGGTGGGAGCGGGAATCCCCAAAATTGCGGTGGGTCAGCGTTCACAAGTTGGAGACTCCTTGTAGTTGGCATATAAGACACAGTGAGTTTTTCTCTCCCCCCCCAAGAAAGTGTGTCTTATATCATATGACAAAAAATACGGTATATACTGTATATTGGACATTAAAATAAGAAATCTTCTTTTGCAAACATAATAACATCAGGAGGGTCTCACAGGGTTGCTAGCTAATGGCTAACATGGTACAATACTCTTCTTCTACTACAGTATAATCTCGTTATAGTAAACTCTGATATAGCAAACTCAGTCCTCAGGTCCCAGCAAATGTGTCTGTATAAATATACAATGTGTGACCAAAATAGTTCTGACTTCTCTTTTTTTCTGATCCCTTGGCGTTTACTACAAAAGTGATTCTACTATACTGTGTTCAAAACAGATTTGTCACTGAGCATACCAGAGCTCTGAGTGGATTTGTTCATTCATGTTGACTGTTATAAAACGTATTTGTTGCTTGAAACAGTAAAATAATTTTTAAACAAAACAAAAATAAAAATCAAAAGCACATTGAAAGGTAGATATCAACAAATGCCAAGGGGAAATCAAAACAGAATCCAATGGATTAATAATGCATCTGTTAAAACTCCTTGCAGCTCAGCTATCAGGGGAATACAACACATCCAGTAATACGCATACAGTAACTCTCTGGCATAGTGTGACTCTAGACTTACCTAACAATGCCGTGGACAAAGCGGCAGCTCTGTATCACCCTATGCTTCTGTGAGGAAGTTGCCTGTGGTCACCAGCGTGGCTCGCACCTCATCAGTCACTGGCGGATACAGATAGTGCTGACTGAGCAAGGCAATTCTTCCTTATCTTCCTTATCTTGTTACATAGAAGTAACCACAATGATGGGGAGGGGAGGAGAGATCAATCGGCGGAGGGAAGTCCTGCAGGCTCCAGACCACATGATTCACAATGTTCCAACTTTATCTATATGATATTTTAAAGTGGACCTGAACTCTGGCACAGCAAAGAAGGAAAACAAAGATATGCTCCCTGTGAGTATTTAGAGTGTTTAGTCCATACATGTCAAACTCCGGCCCTTGGGCCAAATCTGGCCCTTGGATCCATTAGATTTGGACCTCAGGTGGTTTCCCCACTTTGCATTATATTTGGTCCACTCTAGAACACCAGAGAATGTTGGAGATGAAGCCCTAGATCATTAGTGAAGCTCTATGGGGAGGGGGACAGCTCTAGATACCATGGAATTGTATAGGTGAGGTAAGAGGGCCACTGGACACCAGGGAACTGTGTAGAGGAAGGAGGGGGACACTAAACACCGATTTTACGGCAATTCGATAAATATGATCGTGTCTCCCGAAAAGTCGAAAGATTTTTTTTTCATCCGACTGAAAAATCTAATTGGATTTCCCATTTTGTTTCGATTTTTATCGATCCGGAATGATGCAAATTTTTCTTACATTTTTCCAAACATTGCATGGTGTGTTAGGCCCGGTTCACACTTGCGGTGGCCCTCCGGAATCGCCGTGCCGGAGCCGCACCGCCTGCAGAACTGACGGAACGGACGCACGGCATAGCAATTAAAGCCTATGCGTCCGTTCACATGGGTCCGTTCTGCAGAACCGGAGCCGGACCGGATCCGGGCCGGATCCGGACTCCGGCCTCCGTTCCAACATGCGCTATTTTTTCATCCGGCCCCTCCGGCAGCCGTATCCGGGGCGGAGCCGGACTGCACCATCCGGCCAATACAAACAAATGGGAACCGGAGGCCGCACAACACACTGGCTGAGAAATCTGGATGTTCTACCCCACTTCCTATGCGGATTTTTGCGGCGATATTGGCTGGGGACACATGGGCAAGCATTTTGGAGTGGAGCAGCACGAGCTGGAGGTGTTGGCAGGATGTTGGCAGCATGTCGGAGGTGGAGGTGAGTGCTAAACAGCAGAGGGCCTGATTCCACAGGTCCCCCTTCTGCTGACCTCCCAGACCCCAACATTTTTTTTTTTTTACGTTAACTTTGCCAAACGGATCCGGATCGCATCCTGATTACCACCTGATGCAACCTGACCGGATCCGGATCGGATCCGGATCAGAACCGTACGGTTCCGATCCGGTCCGGATCCGGTCAGGTCATCCGGTCCGTTTGGCAAACAACCGCTAATGTGAACCGGGCCTAAGATTGTCAGTTTATTAGTAAACGTACCCTAGCAATTTTCTCAGAGTTTCCAATCATTTTTTATCATAATTGGGGGAAAAAATTAACACAGGTGTGTGGTACATTGGTCATATTTGGTGAAATGTTACAATCAGTCAGAAAAATTGATTGCAATTCTTGAATTGAACAGATATTTAAAAAAATGTATGATGTGTGGCCACCTTAACCACTTGAGGACCCCCCCTTTACCCCCCCCCCCCCCCCTTAAGGACCAGCGCTGTTTTAGCTGATCTGTGCTGGGTGGGCTGTGCAGCCCCCAGCACAGATCAGGGTGCAGGCAGAGCGACCAGATCGCGCCCCTTTTTTCCCCACTAGGGGGATGATGTGCTGGGGGGGTCTGATCGCTCCTGCCTGCCTGGGTGTTGCGGGGGGGGGGGGCACCTCAAAGCCCCCCTCCGCGGCGAAATTCCCCCCCTCCCTCTCATCCCTCCCTTCCCCGAGAGATCGGAGGCTGCACAGGAACGGATCTGTCCTGTGCAGCCTCTAACAGGCTCCTGCCTGTCATGTGACAGCGATCCCCGGCCGCTGATTGGCCGGGGATCACTGATCTGGTACAACGCTGCTACTTTTAGCAGCGTTGTACGAATGTAAACAAAGCGGATTATTTCCGCTTGTGTTTACATTTAGCCTGCGAGCCGCGATCGGCGGCCCGCAGGCTATTCACGGAGCCCCCCGCCGTGAATTGACAGGAAGCAGCCGCTCGCGCGAGCGGCTGCTTCCTGATTAATTAGCCTGCAGCGGGCGACGCAGAACTGCGTCGCTGGTCCTGCAGCTGCCACTTTGCCGACGCGCGGTATGAGTGCGCGGTCGGCAAGTGGTTAAGGCTTAGTTAGCAAAATGCAAAACTTACTAATTGCGATTTTTCTGCAAGTAATTTTGAAGGAATTTGCGATTTTGCAGCATTCTTTCAAGTGCAGTAACTCAGAAAATGCTGCATGCAGTTCAATTACAGTTTAATACAAATCGCAACGCTGCAGTGGGATCATCCTCAGGCCGGGTTCAGACTGCAAGAACTTTTTTAGCGCTAGTCATTTGAAAAGCTCTTGCTAATGAAATTCTATGGGGGATTTTTATAAACACACATCACTCCAGTGAAAACAGACTTATAGCATTACATTAGCAAGAGCTTACAAAATCTTAAGCACTTAGAAAAAGCTCAATGAGGCATTGCTCACATTATAAATCACCAGCGCTAACGCAAGCTCTGAGCGATTTATACTGTGATTTTTCTAAGAGCTTTTCCCTGCGATTTGCACTTAGAAAAGCACTTTTCTAAGCGCTTTTGCTCAGCGATGATTTTTTTCACTTCCAGACATCAGTCAGGAAGTGAACTCTTTAACCCGGGAATGAATAAATACAATGTATTTATTCATAAAAGCTGATGGGAAATACCTATACAAAGCGATTTTTTAAGCGCTTTGCGACTTCCCTATACTTTCCATTAAGCCAAAGCGCTCAGAAAATGGGACATGTAGCGCGTTTGCGATTTCAATGGAATCAAAACGCTTACTTGTGAACACTCTCATAGGAAATCATTGCACAAGCGCTTTTAGGGGCGATTTGCAAAATTGCCAGCGCTTAAAAAAATCAGCAAACTCTGATAGTGTGAACAAGCCCTAAATGTGAACCAGGCCTCACAGGCATGCCTTCCAACTTTCTGAAATAAGAAAGAGGGACACTTTAAGACACACCCCCTGCCACTCCTCTAACTACCACATCCCTCACCATCAGGGCCGGATTTACCATAAGGCACTGAAGGCACATGCCTACAGGCTCTGAGCCCTGATGATGGAAAGGCGACTCACTCCACTTCCCGCATAGCCTCCCTCCCTAATTCCCTATGCAGAGTCCCGAGCTTAAATGAGAGTTTACTCACCTGGGTCTCTGCATTCCACTGATGAGATCTCCCTTCAGTTGGGGGCACCTCTAACTACTTAATACTGAGGGTACCTCTGGATAACTAATGCTAAAGGACCCCTGTAGCTTCATATGATGGGCAAGCGTAGTAAGGGAGAAGTGACAGCGGGAACAGCCAGCACACTTGTGTTGTGGTCCGGTGGGGGGTTGTAGGTTAATGGTAGGCAAAGTCAGGTGCCAGGCCATCTGTGCCTATAGGCTCCTGTGATGTAAATCCAGGCCTGCTCGCCATGCATATCAAAAAGAATTCAGAATCAAAAGATGTCGTGTTATCATTCAAACCACACTGGTCCTTTTTATCATAATTTTCTTCATTTTAATATTTGAAAATAAGAAATATATCAATTTAATTGATCGGAATAACATTTAGAGTCAGCGAAACACATCTTTTCACTAGAAAAATACATGTATTTACACAGATCTGTACTTCAGTCCTGAAAGAGTGATAAATGAAGGAGAAAGAGGGACAGAGGGACAGGGTTCCCAAAGTGGGACTGTCCCTCCAAAAGAGGGACAGATGGGAGCTATGCATAGGGTTACAGTGTACTTACGCTTTGTCAATCGCCCAGGATCAGCAAGTGCCCCAAAAGCTCTGTTAGTGTGAATAAGCCCTAATAAATCAGGATTTGTGGCAGCAGAACACCAGTCGGACACAAGAAAGTGCCTGTATTGGGAACTCAGTTCTCTGAACTAGACACTGGTGTAGATTCCTTCCTGGAACTGAATTTTCAGGAAAAAAAAGTAACTTCTCAGCACGTGACTGTATGTCTGACATGATCTCCTCACTCTGGTCTTCATTACATGTGTCCCCCAGAGAGTGCGGAGCAGGGACAAGGCTGGGAAAATCCTGACTGAATGCGGAAGGGGAGGGGGATATCTGCTGAAAGTGTAACGAAAAAGAATGTCCTTTCCATGGATTCCAAATTAGTGTGTGTGTGTGTGTGTGTGTGTATCTGTGTGTGTGTGTGTGTGTGTGTGTATATATGTGTGTGTGTGTCTGTGTGTGTGTGTCTGTGTGTGTGTGTCTGTGTGTGTGTATATATGTGTGTGTGTGTCTGTGTGTGTGTGTGTGTGTGTGTGTGTGTGTGTATATATGTGTGTGTGTGTCTGTGTGTGTGTGTCTGTGTGTGTGTGTCTGTGTGTGTGTATATATGTGTGTGTGTGTCTGTGTGTGTGTGTCTGTGTGTGTGTGTCTGTGTGTGTGTGTGTGTGTGTGTGTGTGTGTGTGTGTGTATATATATGTGTGTGTGTGTGTGTGTGTGTGTGTGTGCCTGTGTGTGTGTGTGTGTGTGTGTGTGTGTGTATATATGTGTGTGTGTGCGTGTGTATCTGTGTGTGTGTGTGTATATATGTGTGTGTGTGTGTGTGTGTGTGTGTGTGTGTGTGTGTGTGTGTGTGTGTGTGTGTGTGTGTGTGTGTGTGTGTGTGTGTGTGTGTGTGTGTGTGTGTGTGTGTGTGTGTGTGTGTGTGTGTGCGCGTGCTGATTGTCCCATGCCAGAAACACACGGACATGCCTGTGCAGATATTGTCTGCGCTCCCCCCTCCAGCAAGCGAAACTAAAGAAAAGGTATGTTAATCGTGCCTCATGTAGCTGTCACAGCGTTTGTCACTGAATCGTGGTCAGGGGCGTAACAATAGACCCTGCAAGGGATGCAGCCACAGGGGGGCCCCACGGAGGGGAGAAGTTTCTTTTCCCTGTCCTGAGAGATTGACAACTAAGGGCACGGTGAGGAAAAAAACTTTCTGCTCTCTGCATAATTGTTCTAATGACTGAATCTGATCAGTCACTGATAAGGAATCCAACAAGGTTTTGCAGATAAAGATTTGTAGACAGTCCATCAGGGCCGGATTTACCATAAGACACTGTAGGCACATGCCTACAGGCACCTGATGATGGAAAGGCGGCTTACTCCCCTACCCGAGCGCCTTCCTTCCCTATGCAGAGTCCTGATGAGAGCGTAAATGTCAGGTACAGCAATATTACCTCTGCCGCGGACAGCAGCACGGCAGCTGCTTCCGCGTCCGACGTCACGGAATCCGCCGTCGCACCGTCACAGACATCGTTGCTCGGCTCTGAAAGGACAGGCCTCTATTCTGCACATCAGTTTAGGTCAGCACGCTCGCGGCAGTACCTTTATAACTTGAGGAGACGGGTCAGCTGATCTTGTGGTCAGCTGACACCGTCCTGCCAATCACACGCTGCTGATTGGTTCAGCCCTCTGGGCGGGTGGCTTCAATTTGCTTTCTGTATTTAACCACTTGCCGACCGCCCACAGCCCATGGGCGGCGGCAAAGTGGACGCCTAAAGGACCGCAATACGCCTTCAGGCGGCGCGTCCTTTAGGCATGCCGGGGGAGCGATCGCGTCATTGATGACGCGCGCTTCCCCCGGCAACTGGCTCCGCCCACCCGCCGTAACATCCCGCCGGCCATACGGAAGCGCCGGCGGGATGTTAACCCCGCGATCGCCGCTACAAAGTGTATAATACACTTTGTAATGTATACAAAGTGTATTATACAGGCTGCCTCCTGCCCTGGTGGTCCCAGTGTCCGAGGGACCACCAGGGCAGGCTGCAGCCACCCTAGTCTGCACCCAAACACACTGATCTGCCCCCCCCCCGCCCACTGATCGCCCACAGCACCCCTCAGACCCCCCCCCTGCCCACCCCCCAGACCCCTGTTTGCACCCAATCACCCCCCTAATAACCCATCAATCACTCCCTGTCACTATCTGTCAACGCTATTTTTTTTTTATCCCCCCCCCTGCCCCCTGCCCCCTCCTGATCACCCCCCCCCCCACCCCTCAGATTCTCCCCAGACCCCCACCCAGACCCCCCCCCCCTGTGTACTGTATGCATCTATCTTCCCTGATAACCTGTCAATCACCCGTCAATCACCTGTCAATCACCTGTCAATCACCCATCAATCACCCCCTGTCACTGCCACCCATCAATCAGCCCCTAACCTGCCCCTTGCGGGCAATCTGATCACCCCCCCACACCAATAGATCGCCCGCAGATCCGACATCAGATCACCTCCCAAATCCATTGTTTACATCTATTCTCTCCTCTAAACACCCACTAATTACCCATCAATCACCCATCAATCACCCCCTATCACCACCTGTCACTTTTACCTATCAGATCAGACCCTAATCTGCCCCTTGCGGGCACCCAATCACCCGCCCACACGCTCAGATTGCCCTCTGACCCCCCCTTATCAATTCACCAGTGCATTAATTACATCTGTTCTTCCCTGTAATAACCCACTGATCACCTGTCAATCACCTGCCAATCACCTATCACCCATCAATCACCCCCTGTCACCCCCTGTCACTGCCACCCATCAATCAGCCCCTAACCTGCCCCTTGCGGGCAATCTGATCACCCACCCACACCATTAGATCGCCCGCAAACCCGCCGTCAGATTACCTCCCAAATGTATTGTTTACATCTGTTATCTTCTCTAAACACCCACTAATTACCCATCAATCACCCCCTATCACCACCTGTCACTGTTACCTATCAGATCAGACCCTAAGCTGCCCCTTGCGAGCACCCAATCACCCGCCCACACGCTCAGAATGCCCTCAGACCCCCCCCCCCCCCCTTATCAATTCACCAGTGCATTAATTACATCTGTCCTTCCCTGTAATAACCCACTGATCACCTGTCAATCACCTGCCAATCACCTATCACCCATCAATCACCCCCTGTCACTGCCACCCAACAATCAGCCCCTAACCTGCCCCTTGCGGGCAAACTGATCACCCACCCACACCAATAGATCGCCCGCAGATCCGACATCAGATCACCACCCAAGCGCAGTGTTTCCATCTATTCTCTCCTCTAAACACTCACTAATTACCCATCAATCACCCATCAATCGCCCCCTATCACCACCTGTCACTGTTACCCATCAGATCAGACCCTAATCTGCCCCTTGCGGGCACCCAATCACCCGCCTACACGCTCAGATTGCCCTCAGACCCCCCCTTATCAATTCGCCAGGGCATTATTTACATCTGTCCTTCCCTGTAATAACCCACTGATCACCTGTCAATCACCTATCAATCACCCATCAATCACCCCCTGTCACTGCCACCCATCAATCACCCGCTGTCACTGCCACCCATCAATCAGCCCCTAACCTGCCCCTTGCGGGCAATCTGATCACCCACCCACACCAATAGATCGCCCGCAGATCCGACGTCCGATCACCTCCCAAGTGCAGTGTTCACATCTGTTCTCTACCCTAAACACCCACTAATTACCCACAATCACCCCCTGTCACTGCTACCTATCAGATTAGACCCCTATCTGCCCCTAGGGCACTCAATCACCCGCCCACACCCTCAGAATGCCCTCAGACCCCAGCCCTGATCACCTCGCCAGTGCATTGCTTGCATCTATTCCCCTCTCTAATCACACCTTGAGACACCCATCAATCACCTCCTGTCACCCCCTAGCACACCTACCCATCAGATCAGGCCCTAATTTGCCCCGTGTGGGCTCCTGATCACTCGGCCAAACCCTCAGATCCCCCTCAGACCCCCTTCCGATCACCTCCCCAGTGCATTGATTGCATCTATTTTCCCCTCTAACCACCCCCTGAGACACCCATCAATCACCTCCTGTCACCCCCCTAGCACTCCTATCCATCAGATCAGGCCCAATACAACCTGTCATCTAAAAGGCCACCCTGCTTATGACCGGTTCCACAAAATTCGCCCCCTCATAGACCACCTGTCATCAAAATTTGCAGATGCTTATACCCCTGAACAGTCATTTTGAGACATTTGGTTTCCAGACTACTCACGGTTTTGGGCCCGTAAAATGCCAGGGCGGTATAGGAACCCCACAAGTGACCCCATTTTAGAAAAAAAGACACCCCAAGGTATTCTGTTAGGTGTATGACGAGTTCATAGAAGATTTTATTTTTTGTCAAAAGTTAGCGGAAATTGATTTTTATTGGGTTTTTTTCACAAAGTGTCATTTTTCACTAACTTGTGACAAAAAATAAAATCTTCTATGAACTCGCCATACACCTAACGGAATACCTTGGGGTGTCTTCTTTCTAAAATGGGGTCACTTGTGGGGTTCCTATACTGCCCTGGCATTTTAGGGGCCCTAAACCGAGAGGAGTAGTCTAGAAAACAAATGCCTCAAAATGACCCGTGAATAGGACGTTGGGCCCCTTAGCGCACCTAGGCTGCAAAAAAGTGTCACACATGTGGTACCGCCGTACTCAGGAAAAGTAGTATAATGTGTTTTGGGGTGTATTTTTACACATACCCATGCTGGGTGGGAGAAATTTCTATGTAAATGGTCAATTGTGTGTAAAACAAATCAAACAATTGTCATTTACAGAGATATTTCTCCCACTTAGCATGGGTATGTGTAAAAATACACCCCAAAACACATTATACTACTTCTCCTGAGTACGGCGGTACCACATGTGTGGCACTTTTTTACACCCTAAGTACGCTAAGGGGCCCAAAGTCCAATGAGTACCTTTAGGATTTCACAGGTCATTTTGCGACATTTGGTTTCAAGACTACTCCTCACGGTTTAGGGCCCCTAAAATGCCAGGGCAGTATAGTAACCCCACAAATGACCCCATTCTAGAAAGAAGACACCCAAAGGTATTCCGTTAGGAGTATGGTGAGTTCATAGAAGATTTTATTTTTTGTCAAAAGTTAGCGGAAAATTGATTTTTATTGTTTTTTTCACAAAGTGTCATTTTCCACTAACTTGTGACAAAAAATAAAATCTTCTATGAACTCACCATACTCCTAACGGAATACCTTGGGGTGTCTTCTTTCTAAAATGGGGTCATTTGTGGGGTTCCTATACTGAACTGGCATTTTAGGGGCCCTAAACCGTGAGGAGTAGTCTGGAAATCAAATTTCGCAAAATGACCTGTGAAATCCTAAAGGTACTCATTGGACTTTGGGCCCTTTAGCGCAGTTAGGGTGCAAAAAAGTGCCACACATGTGGTATTGCCATACTCGGGAGAAGTAGTACAATGTGTTTTGGGGTGTATTTTTACACATACCCATGCTGGGTGGGAGAAATACCTCTGTAAATGACAATCTTTTGATTTTTTTACACACAATTGTCCATTTACAGAGTTATTTCTCCCACCCAGCATGGGTATGTGTAAAAATACACCCCAAAACACATTGTACTACTTCTCCCGAGTACGGCGATACCACATGTGTGGCACTTTTTTGCACCCTAACTGCGCTAAAGGGCCCAAAGTCCAATGAGTACCTTTAGGATTTCACAGGTCATTTTGCGGAATTTGATTTCCAGACTACTCCTCACGGTTTAGGGCCCCTAAAATGCCAGGGCAGTATAGGAACCCCACAAATGACCCCATTTTAGAAAGAAGACACCTCAAGGTATTCCGTTAGGAGTATGGTGAGTTCATAGAAGATTTTATTTTTTGTCACAAGTTAGTGGAAAATGACACTTTGTGAAAAAAACAATAAAAATCAATTTTCCGCTAACTTTTGACAAAAAATAAAATCTTCTATGAACTCACCATACTCCTAACGGAATACCTTGGGGTGTCTTCTTTCTAAAATTGTCATTTACAGAGATATTTCTCCCACCCAGCATGGGTATGTGTAAAAATACACCCCAAAACACATTCTACTACCTCTCTTGAGTACGGCAATACCACATGTGTGGCACTTTTTTGCAGCCTAACTGCGCTAAGGGGCCCAAAGTCCAATGAGCACCTTTAGGCTTTACAGGGGTGCTTACAAATTAGCACCCCCCAAAATGCGAGGACAGTAAACACACCCCACAAATGACCCCATTTTGGAAAGTAGACACTTCAAGGTATTCAGAGAGGGGCATGGTGAGTCCGTGGCAGATTTCATTTTTTTTTGTCGCAAGTTAGAAGAAATGGATTCTTTTTTTTTTTCTTTTTTTTTGTCACAAAGTGTCATTTTCCGCTTACTTGTGACAAAAAATAATATCTTCTATGAACTCACTATGCCTCTCAGTGAATACTTTGGAATGTCTTCTTTCCAAAATGGGGTCATTTGGGGGGTATTTATACTATCCTGGAATTCTAGCCCCTCATGAAACATGACAGGGGGTCAGAAAAGTCATAGATGCTTGAAAATGGCAAAATTCACTTTTTGCACCATAGTTTGTAAACGCTATAACTTTTACCCAAACCAATAAATATACACTGAATGTTTTTTTTTTAATCAAAAACATGTTTGTCCACATTTTTCGCGCTGCATGTATACAGAAATTTTACTTTATTTGAAAATTGTCAGCACAGAAAGTTAAAAAAATCATTTTTTTGCCAAAATTCATGTCTTTTTTGATGAATATAATAAAAAGTAAAAATCGCAGGAGCAATCAAAAAGCACCAAAAGAAAGCTTTATTAGTGACAAGAAAAGGAGCCAAAATTAATTTAGGTGGTAGGTTGTATGAGCACCCCTCAGACCCCCCCCTGCCCACCCCCCAGACCCCTGTTTGCACCCAATCACCCCCCTAATAACCCATCAATCACTCCCTGTCACTATCTGTCAACGCTATTTTTTTTTATCCCCCCCCCTGCCCCCTGCCCCCTCCTGATCACCCACCCCCCCCCCCCACCCCTCAGATTCTCCCCAGACCCCCACCCAGACCCCCCCCCCCTGTGTACTGTATGCATCTATCTTCCCTGATAACCTGTCAATCACCCGTCAATCACCTGTCAATCACCTGTCAATCACCCATCAATCACCCCCTGTCACTGCCACCCATCAATCAGCCCCTAACCTGCCCCTTGCGGGCAATCTGATCACCCCCCCACACCAATAGATCGCCCGCAGATCCGACATCAGATCACCTCCCAAATCCATTGTTTACATCTATTCTCTCCTCTAAACACCCACTAATTACCCATCAATCACCCATCAATCACCCCCTATCACCACCTGTCACTTTTACCTATCAGATCAGACCCTAATCTGCCCCTTGCGGGCACCCAATCACCCGCCCACACGCTCAGATTGCCCTCTGACCCCCCCTTATCAATTCACCAGTGCATTAATTACATCTGTTCTTCCCTGTAATAACCCACTGATCACCTGTCAATCACCTGCCAATCACCTATCACCCATCAATCACCCCCTGTCACCCCCTGTCACTGCCACCCATCAATCAGCCCCTAACCTGCCCCTTGCGGGCAATCTGATCACCCACCCACACCATTAGATCGCCCGCAAACCCGCCGTCAGATTACCTCCCAAATGTATTGTTTACATCTGTTATCTTCTCTAAACACCCACTAATTACCCATCAATCACCCCCTATCACCACCTGTCACTGTTACCTATCAGATCAGACCCTAAGCTGCCCCTTGCGAGCACCCAATCACCCGCCCACACGCTCAGAATGCCCTCAGACCCCCCCCCCCCCCCCTTATCAATTCACCAGTGCATTAATTACATCTGTCCTTCCCTGTAATAACCCACTGATCACCTGTCAATCACCTGCCAATCACCTATCACCCATCAATCACCCCCTGTCACTGCCACCCAACAATCAGCCCCTAACCTGCCCCTTGCGGGCAAACTGATCACCCACCCACACCAATAGATCGCCCGCAGATCCGACATCAGATCACCACCCAAGCGCAGTGTTTCCATCTATTCTCTCCTCTAAACACTCACTAATTACCCATCAATCACCCATCAATCGCCCCCTATCACCACCTGTCACTGTTACCCATCAGATCAGACCCTAATCTGCCCCTTGCGGGCACCCAATCACCCGCCTACACGCTCAGATTGCCCTCAGACCCCCCCTTATCAATTCGCCAGGGCATTATTTACATCTGTCCTTCCCTGTAATAACCCACTGATCACCTGTCAATCACCTATCAATCACCCATCAATCACCCCCTGTCACTGCCACCCATCAATCACCCGCTGTCACTGCCACCCATCAATCAGCCCCTAACCTGCCCCTTGCGGGCAATCTGATCACCCACCCACACCAATAGATCGCCCGCAGATCCGACGTCCGATCACCTCCCAAGTGCAGTGTTCACATCTGTTCTCTACCCTAAACACCCACTAATTACCCACAATCACCCCCTGTCACTGCTACCTATCAGATTAGACCCCTATCTGCCCCTAGGGCACTCAATCACCCGCCCACACCCTCAGAATGCCCTCAGACCCCAGCCCTGATCACCTCGCCAGTGCATTGCTTGCATCTATTCCCCTCTCTAATCACACCTTGAGACACCCATCAATCACCTCCTGTCACCCCCTAGCACACCTACCCATCAGATCAGGCCCTAATTTGCCCCGTGTGGGCTCCTGATCACTCGGCCAAACCCTCAGATCCCCCTCAGACCCCCTTCCGATCACCTCCCCAGTGCATTGATTGCATCTATTTTCCCCTCTAACCACCCCCTGAGACACCCATCAATCACCTCCTGTCACCCCCCTAGCACTCCTATCCATCAGATCAGGCCCAATACAACCTGTCATCTAAAAGGCCACCCTGCTTATGACCGGTTCCACAAAATTCGCCCCCTCATAGACCACCTGTCATCAAAATTTGCAGATGCTTATACCCCTGAACAGTCATTTTGAGACATTTGGTTTCCAGACTACTCACGGTTTTGGGCCCGTAAAATGCCAGGGCGGTATAGGAACCCCACAAGTGACCCCATTTTAGAAAAAAAGACACCCCAAGGTATTCTGTTAGGTGTATGACGAGTTCATAGAAGATTTTATTTTTTGTCAAAAGTTAGCGGAAATTGATTTTTATTGGGTTTTTTTCACAAAGTGTCATTTTTCACTAACTTGTGACAAAAAATAAAATCTTCTATGAACTCGCCATACACCTAACGGAATACCTTGGGGTGTCTTCTTTCTAAAATGGGGTCACTTGTGGGGTTCCTATACTGCCCTGGCATTTTAGGGGCCCTAAACCGAGAGGAGTAGTCTAGAAAACAAATGCCTCAAAATGACCCGTGAATAGGACGTTGGGCCCCTTAGCGCACCTAGGCTGCAAAAAAGTGTCACACATGTGGTACCGCCGTACTCAGGAAAAGTAGTATAATGTGTTTTGGGGTGTATTTTTACACATACCCATGCTGGGTGGGAGAAATTTCTATGTAAATGGTCAATTGTGTGTAAAACAAATCAAACAATTGTCATTTACAGAGATATTTCTCCCACTTAGCATGGGTATGTGTAAAAATACACCCCAAAACACATTATACTACTTCTCCTGAGTACGGCGGTACCACATGTGTGGCACTTTTTTACACCCTAAGTACGCTAAGGGGCCCAAAGTCCAATGAGTACCTTTAGGATTTCACAGGTCATTTTGCGACATTTGGTTTCAAGACTACTCCTCACGGTTTAGGGCCCCTAAAATGCCAGGGCAGTATAGTAACCCCACAAATGACCCCATTCTAGAAAGAAGACACCCAAAGGTATTCCGTTAGGAGTATGGTGAGTTCATAGAAGATTTTATTTTTTGTCAAAAGTTAGCGGAAAATTGATTTTTATTGTTTTTTTCACAAAGTGTCATTTTCCACTAACTTGTGACAAAAAATAAAATCTTCTATGAACTCACCATACTCCTAACGGAATACCTTGGGGTGTCTTCTTTCTAAAATGGGGTCATTTGTGGGGTTCCTATACTGAACTGGCATTTTAGGGGCCCTAAACCGTGAGGAGTAGTCTGGAAATCAAATTTCGCAAAATGACCTGTGAAATCCTAAAGGTACTCATTGGACTTTGGGCCCTTTAGCGCAGTTAGGGTGCAAAAAAGTGCCACACATGTGGTATTGCCATACTCGGGAGAAGTAGTACAATGTGTTTTGGGGTGTATTTTTACACATACCCATGCTGGGTGGGAGAAATACCTCTGTAAATGACAATCTTTTGATTTTTTTACACACAATTGTCCATTTACAGAGTTATTTCTCCCACCCAGCATGGGTATGTGTAAAAATACACCCCAAAACACATTGTACTACTTCTCCCGAGTACGGCGATACCACATGTGTGGCACTTTTTTGCACCCTAACTGCGCTAAAGGGCCCAAAGTCCAATGAGTACCTTTAGGATTTCACAGGTCATTTTGCGGAATTTGATTTCCAGACTACTCCTCACGGTTTAGGGCCCCTAAAATGCCAGGGCAGTATAGGAACCCCACAAATGACCCCATTTTAGAAAGAAGACACCTCAAGGTATTCCGTTAGGAGTATGGTGAGTTCATAGAAGATTTTATTTTTTGTCACAAGTTAGTGGAAAATGACACTTTGTGAAAAAAACAATAAAAATCAATTTTCCGCTAACTTTTGACAAAAAATAAAATCTTCTATGAACTCACCATACTCCTAACGGAATACCTTGGGGTGTCTTCTTTCTAAAATTGTCATTTACAGAGATATTTCTCCCACCCAGCATGGGTATGTGTAAAAATACACCCCAAAACACATTCTACTACCTCTCTTGAGTACGGCAATACCACATGTGTGGCACTTTTTTGCAGCCTAACTGCGCTAAGGGGCCCAAAGTCCAATGAGCACCTTTAGGCTTTACAGGGGTGCTTACAAATTAGCACCCCCCAAAATGCGAGGACAGTAAACACACCCCACAAATGACCCCATTTTGGAAAGTAGACACTTCAAGGTATTCAGAGAGGGGCATGGTGAGTCCGTGGCAGATTTCATTTTTTTTTGTCGCAAGTTAGAAGAAATGGATTCTTTTTTTTTTTCTTTTTTTTTGTCACAAAGTGTCATTTTCCGCTTACTTGTGACAAAAAATAATATCTTCTATGAACTCACTATGCCTCTCAGTGAATACTTTGGAATGTCTTCTTTCCAAAATGGGGTCATTTGGGGGGTATTTATACTATCCTGGAATTCTAGCCCCTCATGAAACATGACAGGGGGTCAGAAAAGTCATAGATGCTTGAAAATGGCAAAATTCACTTTTTGCACCATAGTTTGTAAACGCTATAACTTTTACCCAAACCAATAAATAAACACTGAATGTTTTTTTTTTAATCAAAAACATGTTTGTCCACATTTTTCGCGCTGCATGTATACAGAAATTTTACTTTATTTGAAAATTGTCAGCACAGAAAGTTAAAAAAATCATTTTTTTGCCAAAATTCATGTCTTTTTTGATGAATATAATAAAAAGTAAAAATCGCAGGAGCAATCAAAAAGCACCAAAAGAAAGCTTTATTAGTGACAAGAAAAGGAGCCAAAATTAATTTAGGTGGTAGGTTGTATGAGCGAGCAATAAACCGTGAAAGCTGCAGTGGTCTGAATGGAAAAAAAGTGGCCGGTCCTTAAGGGGTAGAAAGACTGTGGTCCTCAAGTGGTTAAGCTTCGAGATGTCATTTGCTCTTTGTCTGTTGTTGCGAATACTTTACCATGCTAGCGCTCAGACCTTAGTCAGATCCTTGTGTGCTTTCATCCGGCAGGACCCCGGGGATTTCACACTAGACTAGGATTATTATTATTATTATTGAAAATTAATTATTACTGTGTATTACCTTTTGCCTGTACCTCTGATTACTCTCTGCCTTACGATTCTGTACCTCTGCCCATCTGATCTGCTGCCGACTCCTGCCTGTATACTTACCACGATTTTGCCTATTTGGTACCGCTATATGACCGATCTGTTATGTCACGGACGGTTGCGGGGCCGCAGGCGCGTCCTGTAACCGCCCATGAGGAAAAGCGATCGCACTCGATTCTCTGCATCGATTGCGCTTCAAATCGATACAATCTGGGTTGAGTGTGTAGGGGCGGCTGAAGTCTTTTTTTTTCAGCAGAGAAATAGCACCAGCCCAACTGCTGGATGGCTCTTTTGATATGCTAATGAGCCTGGGCCCAGAGAGTCCCTGGCTTCAAGCTGTGCTGATGGCCCATCCATCAGGTAGAGACCATGACAGAAGCAATCTAGTTGGGAGAAAAGCCAGACCCTCCGGCTCCCTCCCAGCAGGGGAGCTGACACCTAGCTAGCTGCCCCAAACTTCAAAGAGCCTTTGCCTGGGAATGACCTGCTATCAATCCCAGGGGTATCTCATATTCCATAAACTGCTATGTGTATCATATTTTCTGTGTTGCCAAGCTGGCAGACCCTCCAAACTAACAGAGCATGCTTGGCCCTATCTGGCGCTGTTTCTGAAGAAATTTCAGACCATTCTGAGGGAAAGACTGCCAGTTAGGCAGTTCGAAAGTGCCCTGCTGATACCACAAGGGTCCCACCCCTCATGTTTGGTATCAGGCTGCTGGGTACATCGAGGCAGACCTGAAAATATTAGTAAATCTGCCCTGACCTGTACGGTTCTGTGAGATAGAGCCCATATATGGTTAAGGTATGATTTCTGGTTCCCAGGACAAGGGGAGGACTCATCTCATGTTCTAAGGGGGTGTGTGGGCCCGCCCTCACTCCCTCCTACTGAATCAGGGGCATAAGAATGGCAGAGGACCCAAACTCAGGGTCCTCCACCCTGAAAACATCTTGAACTCATCGGTGCCAGCTTGAGGATATGCTGGCATCCACCTGGTCTGAACTCTGAACTTTGATTGAAACCCAGAACTCTGATTTTTCCCACAAAAAGGACATCTTTCCAGGAACTAAGTATTTTTCTCCATTCTTTTATTTTTTATACTGGCTATTACTGTTTTAATAATTGTTGATTTTAATAATTGTCTGTATATATTAATTATTTATATTGCGTGAATAAACGACTTTCTCCAAGTCATTCACTGTCCGCTACTATGCTTATCAGCACACACAGAACTGATCCCGGGTCTCTGAAGATACGCTACTGTTTGTTTGTTGTTGGCTAGACAGAATACCGTGTGTTTAACCGTTTTATTCGCAGGACTAGTCAGTCAGTAAATCGGGTCTACTGGCCCATACCAGTGGTGGTGGCAGATACCGTGGAATCGTGTGTAGGTTGTAATTACCCGTGTCTCACAGGCTCCCTTCTGGGTTGTCTGCGGCTAATTCTTAACGGTTCCTGCGCATTGACTGCGACCAGAGTTCGCACGATCTGTGCGCTGGCACCGTTTAGAAGGCTAAGTGCGGTCATCGACTAGGGCTCCTGTGACAGTGTTAGGCAGCGGTTGGGACCTGTGTTGTGCTGAAAGTATCTAAGATAGCGCAAGCGCTATCAAGAAATGAACTAATTCGTTGGTGTAGCTGGAATGCAATATATTTTTTATATATACAGAGAGACTGTGTAGCCAGTACCCCTCCCCAAAAGTTTTATTTTATTTGGTGTGGAAATGTCCGGGAACTACAAGAAAATGTGCCTGGCGGACCTGCAAAATCTTTGCCAAGAGAGAGGCATTGATGTCGGCCCCAAGAAACAAGGGGACCTGGTAACGGAATTGTTTCAATGGGATACCCAGCAACTGCGGGAGCCGGGAGTGTCCGCTGAAGTGGATACCAGCCCATCTGACAATCGAGGGGAACCAGTGACTGAGACTCCTGACCGTACAGAGGTTGTGCATCCTGAGGGCCCTGCATCAACAGTTACGCAGGAGAATGTCGGTGTGGACCCCAATCCCAGAGTTTCTGACAGTACTCGCCCGGAACTGGCCAGTACTGGACTGTCCATGGGTGCTGACCCGGTAATGCAGCAGGCATTGCGAAAGCTGATGGAGACTGACCTGGACAAGTACATGCAGTACATGCAAGCGCAGTTGGAGCGCCAATCCACAGAAGCACGTGAGGCGCGCCAATCTGCAGAACGCCACGCAGAGAGGGATGCCGCTGAGCGAGAACGGGAGCGCCAACGACAGCATGAGCTAAACATGGCAAAAGTGCAACAGGCCAACCGGAGTTCTTCGCCCAACCTCCCTGCTGAAGGAGCTGCACCACCCGTAAGTGCAAAATTTAAATTTGCTAATATTGAAAAAGACACAGACATTGACTTGTTTTTGCGGTCTTTTGAAAAAGCATGCCGTCAGTATCGTCTGTCCCAAGACCAGTGGGCCAGACATCTGACACCTTTGCTGCGCTACAAAGCGCTTGATGCTTTCGCAGAATTGCCTGCGGAAAAGGATAATGATTATGCTGCTATAAAAGACGCTATCATTACTAAGTACCAGCTGACGCCAGAAGCCTATCGGAAAAAGTTCAGGGCCTGGCAGAAAAAGTCTTCTGATTCGTACCGAGATGTGGTCAGCAGCTTGCTCACCACACTCCGCCAGTGGACTCTAGGCCTCACCAAAGGGTCTTATGGCGTCCTGGAGGACTTGATAGTCCTCGAACAATTTCTGAACATTTGCCCTGCTGATGTACGACAGTTTGTGTTAGAACGCAGGCCGGCTTCAGCCACTGTCGCTGCAGACCTTGCTGAGACTTTTGCAACTACCCGGGTGGCTGATACCCGCAGAACTGTCCCATCCAGCTGGAGAGGAGGTCAGCCCAATACCTCGGCAGACTCTCCTGCCCCTGTGAGCCGTCAGCCACAGAGGCCACCCAGCACAGCTTCTGCACCCAGGGCTGCAGCCCCTGGAGAGGTCACCTGTCACTACTGCCGCCAGCCCGGACACATGAAATTCGACTGTCCGGAGCGGAGACAGACACCACCAGCACCTGAATCATCTGCATCACCTGTACCTCACCCACAGCAGAGGCAACCCGCCAGCGAACCACAGCCTGGATCATCAGATTTTGTCCTGTTTGCCCGCGGAAAGGAAATCCGCGACCGAACCGACCAGCAGCAACTTGTTAGAGTGAACGGCAAAGTTGTCACCGGATTCCGAGACACCGGAGCTGACATCACGTTAGTTCACTCACACCTTGTGCCAAAGGAGAGCATCAGCTCCAGCCGATCCCTTGCCCTTACTGGAGTAGAGGGCACCCTTTTTCACATAGAGTGAAGCTGGATTGGGGAGGAGGGGTCCACGAAAGGGTTGTTGGGGTTATGAAGGATCTCCCAGTCCCTGTGTTGCTGGGGACTGATTTGGGCAAGCTTGTGTCCTACTATGAACCTGCCCCGACCGCCTTGTCGCTCACGGAAGGAGACGGACTCTCCACCCACCACCAGGTACTTTATACACTTGGGGAAGCACCAGGGGGAGGTGGGTTGAATGTGCCCAGTTCAAGGGTACCAGGTTCAATAGTGCCTGCTTCAAAGGCACCTGAGTTTGAGGTACAGACTGTCTGTTGTGATGATGCTGTAACTGTACCTGAGTTTCCTGTACAACCTGTCTGTAATGAAAAAATGTCTATACCTGTCAATGTCATTACTGCATGCAATGATGATTTGAGTAAGGTCCGTCTGTGCCATTCTGACAGTGTACCTGTGCTAGCATTACCGCGCAGCTGCACTGCTCAGAACCCGAGCTCAGAACAGGTGGAGGGGGTTCCGGCCTCCTCCCCCTCCTCTGACCGCAGGGATGAGACCTTTCAGCCGCTGGCCTCATGTGACATGAGCCAGTTGGCTGAAACTGACAGCGCCGTATTCTCAGCCGCACTACAAAGTGACCCAAGCCTGGAGGTGCTCAGGCAGCAAGCCGCTGAGCCCCTCGCAGACGGGGCCGCTTTCAAGGTGTACTGGGAAGGTGGGAGACTGTACAGTGAGTCTGTACAGCCCCCTACAGGTAGATCCCACGCGAATACCAAATGGCTTGTGGTCCCGAGTGCATTCAGGGGACATGTGCTGAAATCCGCACATGGTAATCCTCTGACAGGGCACTCGGGTGTCCGCAAGACACTTGCCGGTATTCGGAACCAGTTTTATTAGCCCCGGATGAACAAGGATGTAGCAAACTACTGCGGAGCATGTGCCGTCTGTCAGGAGCTGGGAAGGTCCAGGGATTCCCACGGGGTTCCCTTAGGTCCACAGCCACTTAGCAGGGGAACCCTGCGTGGGCTGGCTGTTGACCTAACCAACCCACTGCCCGTTGTCAGCAGTCCCGGCAGACACCACGTCCGACTGCAGTGGCGCAAACGCCCTGTCCAGAACGGTCCACGTCGGGTCAACCCTGAGGGTAGCAGACCGCGACCGGTCCAGGGGTACCGAGCCACAGGCTCCAATAGGTTTTCCCGCCGCACCGGCAACCCGAGACCCGTCAGCCAGGTTGGCCGACACGCAACGGGCAGCCGACCCCAGAACGCCAACGGGGAACTAGATCAGATCTCGCAGGTTAGCGGCAACGACACACATCTTGCTGATGCATGTCTATCTGCCTTCTCCCCAGGGGGGGCTGTCACGGACGGTTGCGGGGCCGCAGGCGCGTCCTGTAACCGCCCATGAGGAAAAGCGATCGCACTCGATTCTCTGCATCGATTGCGCTTCAAATCGATACAATCTGGGTTGAGTGTGTAGGGACGGCTGAAGTCTTTTTTTTCAGCAGAGAAATAGCACCAGCCCAACTGCTGGATGGCTCTTTTGATATGCTAATGAGCCTGGGCCCAGAGAGTCCCTGGCTTCAAGCTGTGCTGATGGCCCATCCATCAGGTAGAGACCATGACAGAAGCAATCTAGTTGGGAGAAAAGCCAGACCCTCCGGCTCCCTCCCAGCAGGGGAGCTGACACCTAGCTAGCTGCCCGAAACTTCAAAGAGCCTTTGCCTGGGAATGACCTGCTATCAATCCCAGGGGTATCTCATATTCCATAAACTGCTATGTGTATCATATTTTCTGTGTTGCCAGGCTGGCAGACCCTCCAAACTAACAGAGCATGCTTGGCCCTATCTGGCGCTGTTTCTGAAGAAATTTCAGACCATTCTGAGGGAAAGACTGCCAGTTAGGCAGTTCGAAAGTGCCCTGCTGATACCACAAGGGTCCCACCCCTCATGTTTGGTATCAGGCTGCTGGGTACATCGAGGCAGACCTGAAAATATTAGTAAATCTGCCCTGACCTGTACGGTTCTGTGAGATAGAGCCCATATATGGTTAAGGTATGATTTCTGGTTCCCAGGACAAGGGGAGGACTCATCTCATGTTCTAAGGGGGTGTGTGGGCCCGCCCTCACTCCCTCCTACTGAATCAGGGGCATAAGAATGGCAGAGGACCCAAACTCAGGGTCCTCCACCCTGAAAACATCTTGAACTCATCGGTGCCAGCTTGAGGATATGCTGGCATCCACCTGGTCTGAACTCTGAACTTTGATTGAAACCCAGAACTCTGATTTTTCCCACAAAAAGGACATCTTTCCAGGAACTAAGTATTTTTCTCCCTTCTTTTATTTTTTATACTGGCTATTACTGTTTTATTAATTGTTGATTTTAATAATTGTCTGTATATATTAATTATTTATATTGCGTGAATAAACGACTTTCTCCAAGTCATTCACTGTCCGCTACCCTGCTTATCAGAACACACAGAACTGATCCCGGGTCTCTGAAGATACGCTACTGTTTGTTTGTTGTTGGCTAGACAGAATACCGTGTGTTTAACCGTTTTATTCGCAGGACTAGTCAGTCAGTAAATCGGGTCCACTGGCCCATACCAGTGGTGGTGGCAGATACCGTGGAATCGTGTGTACGTTGTAATTACCCGTGTCTCACAGGCTCCCTTCTGGGTTGCCTGCGGCTAATTCTTAACGGTTCCTGCGCATTGACTGCGACCAGAGTTCGCACGATCTGTGCGCTGGCACCGTTTAGAAGGCTAAGTGCGGTCAGCCACTAGGGCTCCTGTGACACCTTTTGCCTGTACCTCTGATTACTCTCTGCCTTACGATTCTGTACCTCTGCCCATCTGATCTGCTGCCGACTCCTGCCTGTATACTTACCACGATTTTGCCTATTTGGTACCGCTATATGACCGATCTGTTACCAACTCGGACCGTACGACCACTCTCTGCTAAGTGATAGCCCCTGCCACTAGAGCTATCACTTTCCTCAGTTGCTGTATTATACTGTGCACTCAATCACGTGTGATCACACTACAATAAAATACTGACTACTGTACTGAAAGAGCTAGTACTGATCATCAGATCCATTACGGATCATTACAGTAAATGAGGGGCTACTCACCCTGCTGATGAGATCTCCCCCAGTCAGGGGAACCTCATGCTACTTAATACTAAGGGCACCTCTGGCTTTCTGAATACTAAGGGGCACCTCTAGCTACCTATGACGGGCAAGGGAGGTAAGGGAGAAGTGACAGCTGGGCCAGACAGCACACTGGGGGTGTGGTTCGGTGGGGGTTTGTAGGTTCATGGAGGGCCAAGTTTAGGGCGCCAGGACATCTGTGCCTATAGGCTCCTGTGATGTAAATCCAGGCCTGCAGTCCATATTCAGTGAGCAGCAGGCTCTTCTTTCCAGCGCTCAGCCCCCAACCTCTCTGCCCCTCCCCGAGTGCTGTGTACTGTAGGGATGCTGGAGAAGTTTGCCAGTTCTGCTTCATCAGAGATGGACAGAGTGAGTTTAATAAGCTGAGGCTGGGAGCACACTCGTCTGTCTGTTTTCTTTATGTGTTTTCTGCACACCATAGGCTTAATTCACTAAGACAAATAGCATGCCTTATCAAAGTCAGCACACCTTATCAAAGTTAACATGTCTTATCAGAGTAGCATAGCGATCTGCTACGAACCCGCAGGCAGGGATGTTCAACCACGTTGCGGTCCAAGCGGCGGTCACGTGATTACAAACACTTCCTCCTTCCGGGTTGAAGGAGAAAGTGTTTGTACTCACGTGACGCAGGAGGACCACATCGTGCCACAGGGGCTCAGAGCAGGACGAGTGGAGCTCTCGTTATTGCCAATCAGGCATAAGTTTGCTATGTTACTCTGATAAGGCGTGTTAACTTTGATAAGGCGTGTTATCTCTGATAAGGCATGCTATTTGTCGTGTTAGTGAATCAAGCCCCATGTGTGTCTGTATGTGTGAAAACATGCACGTTTTATCACAGAAGCTAATGTAGTTGATAGAGAAAATGCTTGCAGTGCTTCACTGCTGTCTGTTTTTATTTGCATGGGTAAAACACATTCAAGTGTGCACTTGAACTGTTCAACTGAATAACATTCGTTTTCAGTTTACATGTGCAGAAAGTGAGGGGGGGGGGACTCCATCTAAAGTTTTGCCGGTGGCCCCAATGATTTCTAGTTACACCACTGTGCCGGGGTATACTGTGGTCAGGCTGAAGCTGCAATTAAGATGGGTAGTTCTGGAGTATGTGCAGAAGTAATGCTTCATACACACTTGAGATAAAAGTATTTGGAAAAGGCAAGATCAGACCAATTTTACCCCCTTCCATGTAGTATGAGAGCCATACCTACATAGTCTATTCTATGGAGCTGCACTCCCCATCAAATAAAATATTTGCAAGATGCTGCACACAAAGATGCCCGTACACACTCAAAAGATCAGTATCTGCAAAAGATCAGTTCCTGCAAAAGATCCATTCCTGCAAAATGCATTCATAGTCTATGACAGTGGTTCCCAACCTGGGGGCGATCGCCCCCAGGTGGGCGATTTGGGTTCTAAGGGGGGCGGTAAATTTGTGGGGGGCGACAGGGGGGCGATCAGTATGAAAAGGCAGAAAAAATAAAGTGTCGCAGTGTCACTAGTTTTTAAGAAAATTATGGGCAAAAAATATGATCTGTATAAAATATGCAAGTGTGCATGATAGAGTTGAGTAATTCCTCAGGGCTCGTTGGTCACGCGCCGGTGTAATGTCAGATAGTGCAGCCCGGAAGCAGCCTTCCTCACTCAGTATCGCGCATGCTCAGTGGGAAGTTAGATATTATTTACCTGAAATATCTCCGCTTCCGCACCACGTACATTTGGGGGGTGTTAACTTTGCAGCGGTGGTGGGGGAGGGGGCCCTAGGGCTACCTTTTCTCCAGGGCTCCATGGGAGCTAGAACCAGCCCTGAGCCCAGGTACAGGATCCAAAAACAGAGAAAGATATTGTGAGTACAATCCTCAGAATACTTCAGCTTAACCATTACTAGCTTCCTGCCTTGTTCCTCTTCAGATAAGGGAACTAACAACAACTTCTCACATTTCTCAGAACCTTCCGTGAGTTTTTCCAGTTTGGTAAGAAGAGACTTTTGTTTTTCGAGAGTCGGAGGGAGATTCTGAAATCTGCTAATTGTTATAGAAGGTCGTGGCCAAATAAACTTTTCTCCTGAAGAAGCGTACACACACTAGATGGAACTCCACCAAAGCGAATCAAGTGTGTGTACAAGTGACTCCCAAGCTTGTTTAAAGATATGGAATGCCAAATCTTTAAATAAAACCTGTAAGGCTTCCCCCTGTCCTTGTTCCAGCACTAAGATCCACAAAGCTCCTGGGCGCACTGTGTCTGAGCAATAGCACAGAGCTGCGCTGTCTTTGGTGAAAAAAGGCAAGCTCGATCAGGTCCTTGCTACCGCGCATGCATGAGCCATGGACAAAGGCTTGTTGATGGTCTTTCAGGGGGCACAGTGCTGGAGCATGGAGAAGGATGGGGGAACCGTCTGGATAATCCAGAGGCCTCCCCCTATTGAGATGAGTACCCATTTGGGACACTTTCAGGGGCAAACCCAGGATTTTCAAAAGGGGGATTCCTGAAAGGTCTCCCTCAGCCATGCACAATACAGTATAATAATATGGTAGGATATCATGCTGGGTACACATAAAGCAATTTCCTATCCCATAAACTAACAATGGGATCGTTTGCATACAGATAATAATGACAGCCGACATTGGTAATGAAGGGGGAAGCAGAGGCACAGGGCTGTGTTCATACCTGACTCTGTTAAGTTCCTTAGAGCTGCTCCATGCTCTGTACACACACTGCTGCTCCATGCTCTGTACAAACACTGCTGCTCCATGCTCTGTACACACACTGCTGCTCCATGCTCTGTACACACACTGCTGCTCCATGCTGTGTACACACACTGCTGCTCTATGCTCTGTACACACGCTGCTGCTCCATGCTCTGTACACCCACTGCTGCTCCATGCTGTGTACACACACTGCTGCTCTGTGCTCTGTACACACGCTGCTGCTCCATGCTCTGTACACATGCTGCTGCTCCATGCTGTGTACACATGCTGCTGCTCCATGCTCTGTACACATGCTGCTGCTCCATGCTCTGTACACACTGCTGCTGCCTCATGCTCTGCACACACACTGCTGTTCCATGCTCTGTACACACACTGCTGCTCCATGCTGTGTACACACACTGCTGCTCCATGCTCTGTACACACACTGCTGCTCCATGCTCTGTACACACACTGCTGCTCCATGCTCTGTACACACGCTGCTGCTCCATGCTCTGTACACATGCTGCTGCTCCATGCTGTGTACACATGCTGCTGCTCCATGCTGTGTACACATGCTGCTGCTCCATGCTCTGTACACATGCTGCTGCTCCATGCTCTGTACATACACTGCTGCCTCATGCTCTGCACACACACTGCTGCTCCATGCTCTGTACACACACTGCTGCTCCATGCTGTGTACACACACTGCTGCTCCATGCTCTGTACACACACTGCTGCTCCATGCTCTGTACACACACTGCTGATCCATGCTGTGTACACACACTGCTGCTCCATGCTCTGTACACACACTGCTGCTCCATGCTCTGTACACACACTGCTGCTCCATGCTGTGTACACACACAGCTGCCTCATGCTCTGCACACACACTGCTGCTCCATGCTCTGTACACACACTGCTGCTCCATGCTGTGTACACACACTGCTGCTCCATGCTCTGTACACACACTGCTGCTCCATGCTGTGTACACACACTGCTGCTCCATGCTGTGTACACACACAGCTGCCTCATGCTCTGTACACACACTGCTGCTCCATGCTGTGTACACACGCTGCTGTTCCATGCTCTGTACACACGCTGCTGCTCCATGCTCTGTACACATGCTGCTGCTCCATGCTGTGTACACATGCTGCTGCTCCATGCTCTGTACACACGCTGCTGCTCCATGCTCTGTACACATGATGCTGCTCCATGCTGTGTACACATGCTGCTGCTCCATGCTCTGTACACATGCTGCTGCTCCATGCTCTGTACACACTGCTGCTGCCTCATGCTCTGCACACACACTGCTGCTCCATGCTCTGTACACACACTGCTGCTCCATGCTGTGTACACACACTGCTGCTCCATGCTCTGTACACACACTGCTGCTCCATGCTCTGTACACACACTGCTGCTCCATGCTGTGTACACACGCTGCTGCTCCATGCTCTGTACACATGCTGCTGCTCCATGCTCTGTACACATGCTGCTGCTCCATGCTCTGTACATACACTGCTGCCTCATGCTCTGCACACACACTGCTGCTCCATGCTCTGTACACACACTGCTGCTCCATGCTGTGTACACACACTGCTGCTCCATGCTGTGTACACACACTGCTGCTCCATGCTCTGTACACACACTGCTGCTCCATGCTCTGTACACACACTGCTGCTCCATGCTGTGTACACACACTGCTGCTCCATGCTGTGTACACACACAGCTGCCTCATGCTCTGTACACACACTGCTGCTCCATGCTGTGTACACACGCTGCTGTTCCATGCTCTGTACACACGCTGCTGCTCCATGCTCTGTACACATGCTGCTGCTCCATGCTGTGTACACATGCTGCTGCTCCATGCTCTGTACACATGCTGCTGCTCCATGCTCTGTACACACGCTGCTGTTCCATGCTCTGTACACACGCTGCTGCTCCATACTCTGTACACACATTTGCTCGGGGAGTGTGTGTGTGTGGGGGGGGGTTTGGTTCAGGGGACCCACTAGGTTACCCTTGCATTGTGGCTTGTTCCCCCCCCCCCCCCCCCAGTTGGGACTGGCCAATACTGATTGTATTATCTTGTTGAATGCAATTTTGCCTTCTTAAACAGAAGGTATGTCTTAATGTATGTTCTGTTTCAAGCAGGAAAAATTAAATTTTGCATTGCTTTTTGGTCTCTTTAGCTACTTCCATGGATACAGTACATCTACGTCCTCTGTGACATCATCCAAGCCACAAGGACGTATATATACGATTTTACTTTGGTGGGCAGCTGTGCACGATTGGACACACTCCCATGTGCCCCCCGGCACTTTTATCTGCAACACTAATTAGTGCATTGGAAAATATTTTCCATTAGCAAATTAGGGACCCCCCCCCCCCCCCCCCCCCCCGTGTAGCCAACAGCAGTGATCGTTCATCTCTCCCCCATTGTAAAGATCGCCGTTGAAAACCTGCTGGAAAAAGAATCTCTCACCTATGCTTGTTCCAGCGATGATCCTGCAGCCAGAGCTGGGATTCAGCTCTTCACTCAGCTCCGTGCTGCCGAATATCCAGGTCCCGGCTTGATGACGTCATCAAGCCGGTACCTGTGTATTCAGCAGTTCGGGACTGAGTGAAGAGCTGAATACCGAGGCTCTGGCTGCAGGATCCTGCCTAAAAGGGGAGAGGACACATCTGACTACACTGGGGGGTTGGTAATCCATACTGGGGGGAAGAGGGGACCTAATACTGAGGGGCACATCTGGCTGTACTGGGGGGGGGGACTTGTATTAAGGGTACATTTGGCTATCTGTAATTGGGGGTGGGGGGAGGCCTAATGGTGGGAGAACATCTGGCTATCTATACTGGGGAAGGGGACTTCTCTGATTACACTGGCTGGGGCGGGGGAGGGGGATAAAACTGGAAGGCACATCTAGTTACTTATACGGGGTGGAAACTAATACTGGGGGGGAGTCTGGCTATTCTGGTGGGGGACCTTATATTGTGGGCATATCTGACTACCTAAACTGGGGGGCATTAAACTGGGGGCACATCTGACAATGCTGATGGGGCCTAATACTGGGGGCACGTCTAGCTACCTATAGGGGGGGGCTAATACTGGCAAGGAGACATACCTGGCTATCTATACTGGGGAGGAACCTAATACTGAGGACACATCTGGCTTTCTATTGTGGGGGGATAATGTTAAGGGCTCATCTGGCTACTTGGGGGGCATACCCCATACAGGGGCACGTCTGCTACCGCTACCGATTGGGGGGGTGCTCAGTTTGAAATCTCTAATGCTGGTGAACCTTGGTCGGCCCTATCAGGGGACCAAAGGGGGCACTACTAGACTACCAGGGAAATTGGTATAAGGGAATGGGGCCAATGGTCAACAAGTGTGATATGATAAAACGTAATCATGGGGATGCAGGGATAACTATTACGATACTGTTTAATCACGTCCACTTTAACCCTTTCTGGACCGGCTGCCTAACCCCCCCTTAAGCACCAAGTGATTTTGCATGGGGGGGGGGGGGGTGCGTTTGGGGGGGATCAGGCAGCCGAATCCTCACTGTGGCTAGCTGGGCATAATGTCCCTTTGGTAGTTAGGTGTCTCCCCTGCTGTAGCCAGCAGCCTTTACCCACCTCCCAGGCTCCAGCGATGAGCAGCTGTGGACCCCTCCACTCTGGTTCGGCATCCCCACTCGTACTGCTGCTCAGTTACGGGTTGCAGCTTGATGACATCATCAAGCTGGGACCCGGCACTTACGTCAGAGCGAGCGGGGATGCCGGTCAGAGCGGAGGGGAGCGCCAATCGCCAGGGGAACATCAACAAGGTGAGTGGATGCTCTTCTTTCCCCCTACTGCCACAGCTCTTATGGTGATCACTATGATCCCCCGCTGATCCTAGTGATCACGTGATCAGGAGCCAAGCGCGATGGCTCCTGATCACTGAGAAGAGATGTCAGCTGTCATATGACAGCTTAATCTCCCCTCTCGGGTACGCACGATCGCGTTGGGAGCGGAAATGGCAAGTAGCATAAATCCTACGCAGCATCAGGCTTATCCCCAAAGGATTAAAGACCATGCCCCTTTTTAAGGCCATGCCCTCAACATAATAAAATTATTAATTGACTTTCCCCATTAAAGGAAAGGTTCAGGGAGGGTGGGTAAAAAATAAAAATCAAATTCCACTTACCTGGGGCTTCCTCCAGCCCGTGGCAGGCAGGAGGTGCCCTCGTCGCCGCTCCGCAGGCTCCCGGTGGTCTCCGGTGGCCGACCCGACCTGGCCAGGCCGGCTGCCAGGTCGGGCTCTTCTGCGCTCCAAGGCCCGGAACTTCTGCGTCCCACGCCGGCGCTCTGACGTCATCGGACGTCCTCCGGGCTCTACTGCGCATGCGCAGTTCTGCGCCTGCGCAGTAGAGCCCGGAGGACGTCCGATGACGTCAGAGCGCCGGCGTGGGACGCAGAAGTTCCGGGCCTTGGAGCGCAGAAGAGCCCGACCTGGCAGCCGGCCTGGCCAGGTCGGGTCGGCCACCGGAAGCCTGCGGAGCGGCGGCGAGGGCACCTCCTGCCTGCCACGGGCTGGAGGAAGCCCCAGGTAAGTGGAATTTGATTTTTATTTTTTACCCACCCTCCCTGAACCTTCCCTTTAACCTTCTCTCCATAATTTATAACATTGAAAATACTTTTTTATTTTCTCAGTTCAAAGTGAAAAGTACACATTGTAACAAAATCGCACCTTTGCTTCAGAATCAAATATTGTCACCATATATTGTTACAGGAACATAATATCAGTGCTCACTTGCGCCAGTAGTGGTGTTTTCCGCATGCGTGGAAGACCTCGACTGGCGCGACTGAGCCAGTTACTGGGGCTGAGTGCAGTATGTGAAATGGGCGTGGCCATGACATTGTATGGGCGGAGCCAATGTAGTGATGTAACAGCGAGGCATAAGAAAGAAGTGTTTCCGCCATGATGTGGTGAAACGAGGATTCGCATCATGGGTGTGCAGAAATTCTATTTATTAGTATACGGTAACCCCAAAGCAGCAAATATAGCCAACTATGATCATTAAATAATCAATGCAGCAACAGACACCAGAAGATTTCGGTGAAGTTGCGGTGAATGGGTGTGACCATGGACCAGAATGTGGGTGTGGCCACGGGTGGAGACACATTTTCATGAACTTAGCAATGTGGGACCTTAGATTAGGACAGTGGTGGCGAACCTTTTGGAGGCCGAGTGCCCAAACTGCAACCCAAAAGTCACTTTATCTATCGCAAAGTGGCAACAGCAATTTACACTACATACAAACCTTTTAACTCATACATGAACATTATGGAAAATCCAAGTTGAAAATAAACTGTGAAGATAAACAATTTCATCCATCCTACTCCTGAAAAATGTATTCTTTTTTTAGAATCTTCCAGTTTTATTTTCCGTTTTAAACAGCTAAAAAAGTAGGTTTAATGCTATTGTCTCATATGATGATTCAGATTTTCCCATAGTCTCGCAGTTAGCAATCATGTGACCCCCAACAAGACAAATTCAGCAATCATGAGGCCCCCAACAAGACACATTCAGCAATCTTGAGACCCCCAAAAAATCATGAGGCCCCCAACAAGACAAATTCAGCAATCATGAGGCCCCCAGCAAGACAAATTCAGCAATCATGAGGCACATAAATAGACATCATTTCACATAAATAGGCAGAATGCCCCCTTAATATGGTAGTCACCTCTCACCTGGCTTCTCAATTCTCCTCTACTGGCTGCTGTGCCTGGCAATTCTGTTTTTGGCTGGATTGGGGATGACATGTGGGCTTAAAGGCCTTGCGGTGATGCTTTGGTCGGGCTGGCGCTGATGCTGGGCTGTGCTTGGCTGGTTGAAGTAAATGTTGGCCTGACTGGTGGTGATGCTGTGGCCTTTTTGACAGTGATTGTGGGCTGGTTGGCTGGTGGTGATGCTGGGCTGGCCGGCCTGGCTAGTTTAGGTAGTGACAGGTGCCCCCTAGTTTAGGTAGCGCCATGAGCCCCCCAGTTTAGGTAGTGTCACAGGCGCCCTGGTGGCTGACCGCAATTGGCCTTCTAAACGGTACCAGCGCACAGATCGTGCGAACTCTGGTCGCAGTCAATGCGCAGGAACCGCTAAGAATTAGCCGCAGACAAACCAGAAGGGAGCCTGTGAGATACGGGTAATTACAACTCACACACGATTCAGGGTATACTGCCACCACCACGGGTAGGGGCCTGTGGACCCGACTGCCTGACTGATCCTGCGAATAAAACGGTTAAAACACGCTGTATTCTGTCTAGCCAAAAACAACCAATAGTAGCGTCTCTTCAGAGACCCGGGATCAGTTCTGTGTGTGCTGATAAGCAGGGTAGCGGACAGTGAATGACTTGGATAAAGTCGTTTATTCACGGCAATATAAATAATTAATATATACAGACAATTATTAAAATCAACAATTATTAAAACAGTAATAGCCAGTATAAAAAATAAAAGAAGGGAGAAAAATACTTAGTTCCTGGAAAGATGTCCTTTTTGTGGGAAAAAATCAGAGTTCTGGGTTTCAATCAAAGTTCAGAGTTCAGACCAGGTGGATGCCAGCATATCCTATCCTCAAGCTGGCACAGATGAGTTCAAGATGTTTTCAGGGTGGAGGACACTGAGTTTGGGTCCTCTGTCATTCTTATGCCCCTGATTCAGTAGGAGGGAGTGAGGGCGGGCCCACACACCCCCTTAGAACATGAGATGAGTCCTCCCCTTGTCCTGGGGACCAGAAATCATACCTTAACCATATATGGGCTCTATCTCACAGAACCGTACAGGTCAGGGCAGATTTACTAATATTTTCAGGTCTGCCTCGATGTACCCAGCAGCCTGATACCAAACATGAGGGGTGGGACCCCTGTGGTATCATTAGGGCACTGTTGAACTGCCTAACGGGCAGTCTTTACCTCAGAAGGTTCTGAAATGTTCTCAGAACCAACGCCAGACCGGTCCCTCCCTGCTCTGTTAATTTGGAGGGTCTGCCAGCCTGGCAACACAGAAAATATGATACATATAGCAGTTTATGGAATATGAGATACCTCTGGGATTTATAGCAGGTCATTCCCAGGCAAAGGCTCTTTAAAGTTTGGGGCAGCTAGCTAGGTGTCAGCTCCCCTGCTGGGAGGGAGCCAGAGGGTCTGGCTTTTCCCCCAACTAGATTGCTGCTGTCATGGTGCTTGTCACCTGTACCTGATGGATGGGCCATCAGCACAGCTTGAAGCCAGGGACTCTCTGTGGCAGATTAGGCTCAGGCTCATTAGCATCTCAAAAGAGCCATCCAGCAGTTAGGCTGGTGCTATCTCTCTGCTGAGAAAAGACTTCAATGCTCCTACACACTCAATCCAGATTGTATCGATTTGAAGCGCAATCGATGCCGAGAATCGAGTGCGATCGCTTTTTCTTCACGGGCGGTTACAGGACGCGCCTGCGGCCCCGCAACCGTCCGTGACAGGTAGTAACAGCCCTCCCCAGGTTAGAAAGTGACGGGACCCCCAGTAAGGTAGTGGCAGGCACCCCCAAATTTAGTAAGTGACAGGGGCCCCCTGTTTAGGTAGTGAGTGACAGGGACACCAAGTCCAGTTAGGTAGTGACAGGTGTCCCCAGGTTAGGAAGTGACAGGGACCCCCATTTAGGTAGTGAGTAACAGGGACAACCGTTTAGGAAGTGAGTGACAGGGACCCCAAGTTAGGAAGTGAAAGGGACCCCCATTTAGGTAGTGAGTGACAGGGACCCCCATTTAGGTAGTGAGTGACAGCAGGGACCCCCATTTAGGTAGTGAGTGACAGCAGGGACCCCCGTTTAGGTAGTGACAGCAGGGACCCCCATTTAGGTAGTGAGTGACAAGGACCCCCATTTAGGTAGTGAGTGACAGCAGGGACCCCCATTTAGGTAGTGAGTGAGAGGCGCCCCCGTTTAGGTAGTGAGTGACAGAAGGGACCCCCATTTAGGTAGTGAGTGACAGAAGGGACCCCCACTTAGGTAGTGAGTGACAGGGACCTCCATTTAGGTAGTGAGTGACAGGGACCCCCATTTAAGTAGTGAGTGACAGCAGGGACCCCCGTTTAGGTCGTGAGTGACAGGGACCCCCATTTAGGTAGTGAGTGACAGGGACCCTGATTTAGGTAGTGAGTGACAGCAGGGACCCCCATTTAAGTAGTGAGTGACAGCAGGGACCCCTATTTAGGTAGTGAGTGACAGCAGGGACCCCCATTTAGGTAGTGAGTGACAGGCGCCCCCGTTTAGGTGAGTGACAGGGACCCTCATTTAGGTAGTGAGTGACAGCAGGGACCCCCATTTAGGTAGTGAGTGACAGGGACCCCCGTTTAGGTAGTGAGTGACAGGGACCCCGTTTAGGTAGTGAGTGACAGGGACCCCTGTTCAGGTAGTGAGTGACAGGGACCCCCGCTTAGGTAGTGAGTGACAGGGACCCCCTTGGCCGCCGCTCCCACCTACCTCGCAGCCAGCACAGCAGCGTCAGACCTCAATCAGCCAGCGACCCGACTAGTAAGAGCAGGCGCCGGGTGCATCGCTCTATATGCAGAAGTGATGTCACTTCCGCATATCAGTGCTGGGTGCTAGGTCCTAGCGCCCGCGCTATTGGTCGCCGCCTGATCGAGGTCTGACGTGGGGCAGCGGCGGCTGGGGGGGAGAGCGGCAGCTAGGAGGGGGGCCAGGCGCTGCGGGCAATGAACTGGCACGGCGTCCGCAGCCGTTTCATGCATACTTTGGTCAGAGTCCCGAGGCCGGGACGTCCCGCTGCTAAAAGCGGGACGTTTCCCGGGACCTCATGCAGCCTGGGAAAGCACCCCCCGAAGGCGGGACGCGTCCCGGGTAAAGCGGGACGTATGGTCACCGTACTTTATACCTTCCAGGCAGAGCCGGATTAAGGCTAAATGGGGCCCTAAGCAAAGTAACTGATTTGGGCCCCCCATGTCGTAATAGAATCAGAAGAAGCAGCTGCACAGCAACATGCCACACACACCGGGGCAGCCAAGCTGCTGGTTGCTATGGGCAACATCTCGCTTTCCTCTGTGGGTGCACAATGCAGGGAATAGCAGCAGCAAAATGCAGAGTGAGAGATGAATGGCTGGGACATTTGCACTCAGGGGGCTGGGGCACCCCTGTGAAGAGGGCGCCAGATATCACAGCAGCAGCACTTTCCCCCTGCATCTCCAGTCTGGCAATAGCAAAAAGCTCTGGACACCGCCAAACCGGAAGCTGTTCCCCAGACAGAATTACATAACCACCCCCACCACTGAACAACCGATTTCCTCCCAAACTAGACAGCCACCATGCAGCCTCCATCCCAGTGAATACGATAGTCAAGCAGAGAAGGCAGCCGCAGCGGGAGAGAATGACAGCACCAGATGACTCACATTCACCTATTGCGATCCAAGCAATAGAGGTCCCATCAGACTCCTATAGAGTGCCACTGCTCTGTTACTACTACTATTACTACTTCCTACTTCCTGTCTGATCTGAGAATCAGGAAGTTCAGAGCGAGCGGCTGCACTGTAGAAGAGACAGATGGGTTTCAGATGACGGGATCTCTACCGCTTGGATCATGGATAGGTGAGTGAGCGTTTGCCATCTGCTGCTATCATTCTTGCTGCAGCTGTGGTTCTCTGTGGGAAGGGAGGGAGGAATGGGCAGTGGCAGAGCGCACAGTAGCAGGAGGGGGACCTAGGAGGAGAGCCTGGCTCTGAAGACAATCAGCAGTGCACGGCATCATTTGACAAGACAAGACAAATAACATTTATATTGCGCTTTTCTCCTGGCGGACTCAAAGCGCCAGAGCTGCAGCCACTAGGACGCGCCCTATAGGCAGTAGCAGTGTTAGAGAGACTTGCCTAAGGTCTCCTACTGAATAGGTGCTTACTGAACAGGCAGAGCCGAAATTCGAACCCTGGTCTCCTGTGTCAGAGGCAGAGCCCTTAAAGGGACTCTGAGCAGTGCCTGTGGGTATGCCTTTAAGTATACCCACAACTAATTAATTACATCCTCACACCTACCAGCACAATGTTTGTAATTATATCCCCCTGGGTTCCTTATATTTCATTGCATTGTGCTGAATCGAGCTGCCGAATTTGGAGAAAAGTCGTCCTGTGTAATACAATGTGACTATGGAAAGATGCATATCATTTTGAAGCTCTCTTTCTCCTCTTTCCAATGATAGATAAACTGCCACCCTACACCTTTTAGTTTTCGTTATTTTCGCGCTCAAAATTGCCGTGGCCGCGATTTCGATCTCGAAAATAGCGAAAAACTAAAAGGCATAGGGCAGCGGTTTATATATCATTGGAAAGAGGAGAAAGAGAGCTTTAAAATGATATGCATCTTTCCATAGTTACTGCACTGCTCAGAGTCCCTTTAACCATTATACCATCCAGCCACCGCTGATAGGATGGCGAGGGCTGGTTTATGTGCTGATGGGGCCCCTTTGACTCTGAATGGGGGCCCCAAGCGACTGCTTTTGTTGCCCGGTCGGTAATCCAGCCCTGCTTCCAGGGGCAAACGCAGGATTTTTAAGGGGGGGGGTTCCTGAAAGGTCCAGAAGCACGTATGTCCCCGAGTGCTTCCGAATACAGGTGGCTCCATACTGCCCATGCACAAAAGTGCGCTGGCGTATTACGGAGCTGCCTATCTTTGGAAGTACTCAAGGACACGAGTGTTTCTGAGGGCTTCTGGTAGCAGCAAATGTGAACGGGGTACAGCGCTGGAACAACTCCCCGAGAGAGGAACGGGAGATAGACTTAGTTTGGACAATTCAGTGGAATATGCTACATAGTGTCACATAGCGCAAGTGATACCCATATGATGCAGGGATATATGCATCTGCGGAAGATGGCGGCGCTATATAAATACTAAATAATAATATTTTGCCTCACCAGGATTGCACTTTTATTTAGCTTTCCTGTATGACAAGAAGACACACCCAGCTCTAGGGGAAGAGGGAAACAAAGGTAAATGAAGGAGGCTGGTGCACACCAAGAGTGCTTCTGAGCGTTTTTCAAATCAACAGTGATTTGAAAAGCGCTTGACTAATGTTACCCTATGTGGGTGTTCCCACAGCAGCGTTGTGATTTTTTCAAAATCGCAGGTATACTGCATGTAGCATGTTTTTGAGCAATTCATTCAAAAATCGCTCTGAAAATCACTTCACAAAATCACACTCACAAATTGCTAGCGATTGCTATTGTCATTTTGGCGTGCACTAGCCCAGAGAGAGGAGTGGAGAAATTGAGAATAGCCTGAGATGGAGCAGAGAACTTATCTGTATTGCAGTCCCACATCAGACAGGCTACTTGCCTGTAATCGGACTCCTGTCCCTGTCAGTCTCTCACACAAGTCAGAAAGAAGCCCTCCTGGAGTCTAGGGACTGTCAAAAACTTTTCAGCTTGTTAAACACCTTACCCACACATGCAGTCATTATAACAATGGGGAGAGACCAGACAGATGTTTGCCCACGGACCCTGAGTCCAGGCAAGCTCTGCATCATGCTGTGCATATTTTACCAGCTTGCCTGCACTCTAATTTCATCATGTCGGACACTTCTGTGCTGTGGAGAGTCCAGGACTCCATAACCAACATTCTCTCACTGCAGGCTGCATCTTCTTGTGAGGGAAGCTGGGCTGCCTCTCTCATTCTATTAGCTGGAGGGAAGCACCAGAAGTAAGAAGGGAGGGAGAATGAGGCTGTTTATATTATGCGGGCTTCCCTGGCTGAATACACAGCTCAGTGCAGGGGGGAGGTTCCAGACACCCGGAACAGCCCCCTCAGTTCGCCAGTGACTTTACAGTTTACCTGAGAAGAATGGATACAAATATTTTCACCTACCCAGGGCTTCTTGTAGCCCTCTGTAGTCCATCTGCTCCCTCACTTCCCTCTTGGTCCCTTCTAATGTGCTGCTGTCAGCCCCATAATGTCCGCAACTCAGCTTAGTCATGGACTACTGCGCATGTGCAGATCCAGCCATGTGTACCACCTGATCATGTTCCCAGTTTTGGAAGCATTCTGCTCATGCACAACTACGCTTGCACAGAATACTCCCTGCCACAGGAGTGTGATTGGGTGGTGCTCAAAGCCAGGACGGCACAAGTGCAGTGGCCGTGCAACTCGGCAGGATCGCAGTCTTTACAGTGGTACAACGTAGGTGACTGGACGGAAGCCTCAGGTAAGGGAGCAGATGGACTAAAGGGGGCTGCAGGAAGCCTCAGGTAAGTAAAAATCCCTTCCTCTAATTTGTCTCCGGTTTACTTTAATTGACAGTGACCCACAAGCAAATTGTTCTCTCCTTCCCACTGGAAGCCACTCCATCATGCGTCGGAGTGAAGTTTCTATAAAGAATTTGGCTCCTGAACTGTCCCCTGAGGGATTGAGTGCCAAATGCTTTGGGCTGCAACCATTGAAGGTATGTACCCACCTTGAGTTTTGTCTCAGAAGGTATTTTTTCATGTTGTCTGCAAAATACTTTCAGTGTATAGTAAGTATAATAAGTAAAAAAAAAAGCACAACCAATATAGGTAAGAAAAAGAAAACTGGTATCAAACCTAAAGTACCCCTGACCCAAGAGGGCTAGATTACCTCCTCCTCAGTCTGCTGATGCTGCTTGTTGTCCTCATTGTCCCTCCCAGTCCCTTTCCTCATTCCAAGTCTTCTAAGTATTCAATGGGATCCTTCAGTCAAATACTTTACCGGAAACCTACCAAAACAATGTCCGCGTTTACAAATTACTGACAAATATTCCGGGCAGTCCACCAGATGGAATTAGAGTAAAATGAGAACAAGACCTTCAAGCTACCTTTGATAAACATGGCTTCACTTTAAAAAAAATAAATATGGTTCATTAAAAATACCAAATTACAACTATTACAATACAAAATGATGATGCGATGGTATCTGGTGCCACATGTTAATAATGACAAATGGGGATGCTCTATCTACCCCCTCAAACTGCTGGTGAAGTAATGCCCAGATGGATAATTACGCTCACATACGGCGGTCCTGTCCTGGAATTTAGCGACTCTGACAGGACTTGAGACTAGTCTTGTACTAAAAGAGCAAAACAATTTCCACTTTAATGAAATAACTGCAACCTTTGGCCCCCCTCTCAGTCAGTGCCATATCTACCTGCTGGTGTGTGCTTCTTTTTGCTATGTTGACTACCAAGAATTTAATTGTGGAGAAGTGGAAGACAGCGGTGATCCCGAATATGGTCACATGGAAAAAAAGATTCCCCACTTTGTTGGGTTTAGAGATTCTGGACTCACATTCTGCACTCTTCGTCTCTATCCAAAACTCAAATTAGGTATCAAAAGCTTCAGGATTTTGGGTAACAAACTAGGCTCTCTGACAGAAGTTCTTATATATATATATACTGCCCTGGGGTGCTGCACGATTTGGATGTCCACAAGCACTTTCTTTCACTAAGCAGAGGGGCGCCTCTGGCCATTTTGTCACTCCAGGCGAGAAAACCTGTGGCGTGTGCATGTGTGGAAGCGTATTTTTACAGTACACTTCCAAGATGTGAGCACAAGTGAGCATCACTTCCTGTTTGGGTATCGGCCAGAAGAGCATTACTGCATATTAATGCGGTAATCCCCAAAGGCCTGTTTTTGGCTCCCGCCAATCTCTAGTCTGACACTGGCCTAAAGGATAATCGAGGCTACCTGGCTGAATAAAATTTTGAATAAAAGTTTGCTACAAAGCATAAAGTATCTGGAATGCAGATTGCATCCTCCTTTTACCCCCAATTGCCACCAACTGTCCTGACCATGCCCCGACCCTCCTCTGGGTCGCTATCCTTGACTCGGCAGGCTGCGCACACGCCTGTGCACTTAGAATCCCTTGGCCGCTTTATCCACGCTCTCGGTGGTCTCCAGGACACCATGCGTGCGCACTCACATCTTGGATAATGCTCTAGGGTTCCTATGTGTGCAGACGCATGTGCATCCTGCTGAACTGCGCAGGCGCATCGTGTAATGCGCAGTACTGCTTCCAAGTCAAGAATGACAACCCAGGGGAGGGTTGGGACCTGGTCTGGACAGTTGGAGGCAATCAGGGGTAAAAGGATACTTTATGCAGCAAATAAGGTATACACTTTTATTCAGCTCTGTCCCCTCGGTTATCCTTGAGACCTGAAGTGGTTAGGTTAACTTGGGACAACGTATTTTGAATACCTTTTTGCTTGCTGAAAGCTGAGAAAGTATTTAACTGATAAGGTAGTAAAACATGTGCTGTGAGTAAATTCAGAATTGTTTATTGAATCAGGGTCCATGTGTACTGTGAAAGGAAAGATAAACTTTGGGTGAGGTCAGCAGTAGTGATGGTCAATGAGAAGCAAATAATTTGGGCTTGCATGCAAATTATATCCTAATGGCATGCAGTTTAGAAAAAGGCCAATCAAATGTATTTGAGCACTAAACTGAACTTGTCCAGTTCCAGCTGCAAACAATTTGCATTAAATTTGCATGCAAGCCTGAAGTATTAGCATCTCGTAACGAGCACATAAGAAGTCAAAAGGTCTGGAAATGGAGACACAATATCCTCCTCCGCTATAGACACTTTTCTTTGCTACTAATGTTCTATTTAGTATCCGCACTACACATACAATTCAATATCTCATAATTTTATTTCCGCTTCATGTTTGCTTTAAGGCACAAACAGACATCAGGTTTTCCATAGCCAACATGATCGTTTGTGAATCATAATCATTTTCGACATCTGTTTAATAGTTTTTTAAAATAGCTGAGGGGAAAGGTGCTGGACTGGCCAAACATGTCTCTAGACCTAAACCCTACTGAGCATCTCCGGGGCATCCTCACACAGAAGGTGGAGTAGACATCAGGGCGTTCTCATGGATAAAAGTCTAAAAATCAATGCTGACACTTAAATAACAGAATCATTTAAAAATAGGTAAAGTCTTCCATTAAAGGAAACCTGAGATGGTTGTATTTGAGTATTTATACTTACATGTGGCTTCCTCCAGCCCCATGGGATGCGTGGGGTCCCTCACCATCCTCTCCAGTGAGAGAACACTCCCGGTACGGGAGCACGGCAGAAGCGCACAGAAGCACACGACTTGCCGCTACAGGCCAGATTACTGTGGGGAATTACAAGAGAACGGAGCACCCGGAAAGGCCGGCGAGGGACCCCATGTACCTTATGGGGCTGGAGGATGCCCCAGTTAAGTATAATTACACAAATACACCCCGTCTCAGGTACACCTGGCCTAAAGGGTTCCCCCAAAATGGTGACCAACATCAGTAGGCTGTGGTAAGCTTACAAGAGCGAGCATAGGACTACAAGGACCAGAGGACGCAGCAGCAGGTGTGGAGCTCAGGAACCAGACGATCAGGCATTGCGGTGAATTAAAGAGAAATCATGACCAAGAATTGATCTTAATCCCAATCAGTAGCTGATACCCCCTTTTACATGAGAAATCTATCCCTTTTTACAAACGGATCATCAGGGGGCGCTGTATGGCTGATATTGTGGTGAAACCCCTCCCACAAGAAACTATGAGGACCATAGTCCTGGCAGTTTCCTGTCTGTGAACCTTGTTGCATTGTGGGAAATAGCTATTTACAGCTGGTTCCAACTGCTAAAAAAGCAAGCAGCTACATCACCTTCCAGCAGTAAAAATGTCACCAGGTGAAAAATGTCAGAATGTAAATCAGGGGGAAGAAAGCTTTTACAATGAGCAATCACTGACTAAATCATTTATACATAATTAGGTTAAAAATGAAGCCCTTTTTTATTACATTATTTTCACTGGAGTTCCTCTTTAAGGGATAGTCATCCCAGGTAAAGTATAATCATTTTATTTTAATGATAAAAAAAAAGAAAAGAAAGAAAAAGTGACGTACAGTTTTGAAGGGCCTCTAACGAGTTTCCCGAAGGTCACCCTCACTTCATCAGAGTGATTGTATGTACACCTTATATGCCAGACAAAACTTCAGTGAGTGATCAGTGAAATCTACTTGCAGAACGGTTTTGGCTTCATCATTCTTGCTTTTGTTACAATACTTGCTGAGAGCATCTGTATAAATAGCTGACATTTTTAATGTAATTTTTTGTTAGTTTGTTTTTAAAGTGACAATCTATTTCAATTTCAGGCCCCTTAGGGGTGACTGAGTGTTGTTTTGGGAAATATCATTTATATGGTATTGTACATAGGATTTCAGGCCCTGTGGCTGCCGCTGCTGCCATCTCATTGGGCAACTCTACAGGTCTGTATGGCTTCCCGTATTTTCAGACAACTTCTTCATTCTCTCAGGAAGAACTTTGGTCCAGAATTTATACTTTGCATCCTTCAGTCTCTGAGCTGCTTTCTGCTGTATATCGATCTGAAGATAGCCCTCTTCCTGGTCATACTGGGGCCAGTGAACCAGGCCTGGACTGTTGGGGTCTCTGCAGAGAGTGAGAGAAGACTGCAGTCAAGTTCAGGAAAACACATCAAAGATATAGGGACCAGTATATCAGAGCTGGAACACCAATAAGGCAACCTAGGCGGATGGCTCAGGCCATCTGGAAAAAAGGATTTCTATTTGGCAGAAAGAGAATAAGATGAAATGAAGCCCAAGACATACTACCAGCTTTTGTTTCCTCTTGTAGTCCTTTTGGTAAGTTGAGGTGGGAGAGTGGTCAGAGAAAATGGCAGGTGGGGCTTTAGATGCCCACTAGGCCCCAGGCAGACAGTTACATAGGTTTCCTTCTGGATGAACCTGCTCTGCTGGTTGGCATCTCTTCGGAGCCCCTGCAATCAACTCAGTTTTCCAAAAATATCAGAAAACAAACAGGTGGAACCAAAAGGGCCACCTCGGCTATGGACCCCCTTGGTCTCTGCAGTGTGTGATGACTGGTTGAATAAAGAAAGATTCATTGTTCTTTGACCCCCAAAATCTTTGGCCACCACCGTGCACAAAACTGAATAGCACTTTAGTAGTAATGCAAGGAGTTAAAAGCGTCTGGGGCAAAAACTGCACTCCATAGCAACCAATCAGCTTAATGTACACCTAAACTGATGTTTCCTTTTAAACAATACCAGTTGCCTGGCAGTCCTGGTGATCCCTTTGGCTGCAGTAGTGGCTGAATCACTCACCTGAAACAAGCATGCAGCTAATCCACCCTGACTTCAGTCAGAACACCTGATCTGCATGCTTGTTGAGGGGCTGTGGCTAAAAGGATCAGAGGCACAGGATCAGCAGGAGAGTCAGGCAACTGGTATTATTTTAAAAGGCAAAATCCATATCCTTCTCAGTTTAGGTTAACTTTAACTCAGTTTAGGTTAACTTTAAAGGGGAACTGAAGAGAGAGGTAAATGGAGGCTGTCATGTTTATTTCCTTTTAATCAATACCAGTTGCCTGGCAGCCCTGCTGGTCTATTTCTCTGCAGTAGTATCTGATTAAAACCAGAAACAAGCATGCAGCTAGTCTTGTCAGATCAGACTTATAAGTCTGAACCACTGAAACACCTGATCTGCTGCATGCTTGTTCAGGGGCTATGGCTAATAGTATTAGAGGCAGAGGATCAGCAGGGCTGCCAGGCAACTGGTATTGTCTAAAAGGAAATAAACATGACAGCCTCCATATACCTCTCTCTTCAGTTCCCCTTTAAGGTGCATCTGTTACAAATATGGGCTATCCAAACTGAGTACACAACCACAACAAAGTATACAATCAAGCGTTACCTGCAGTGAAAACCTCATGTCAAAATGACTAGTAGTTCCAGTCTGTAAAATAATATCCCAATTATGACTTTGTTTTGTAATAGTCACCCATAGCCACACCCCTCCAGCATATCAAGCCTCCTTATTGGTCCTCACTGACAAGTTCTGGAGGAACTTTAACTCAGAATTCAACTTCATCCCAGTCAGTAGCTGATAGCCCCTTTCCTACAAGAAATACTTTCCTTTTTTGAAATAGATCATCAGGGACATCTGTATGAATGATATTGAGGTGGAACCCCTCCCACAATGTGAGGACCATGGCCATGACAGTTTCCTGTCTGTGAAGTTTGTGGCATTGAGGGAAATAACAGCTTTTTCCAACTGCCAAGCAAGAAGTATCTTCCTCTGTGCAAAGAACTCTCAATAAACCAACATTCTGTACAGATCACCTAGCAGAGCTAAAGATGTCACCACATTTCAGAATGTAAACCAGGGAGAGGAAATATTTTACAATGGGTAAATCACTGACTAAATAATCTATAAATTAATATTGTAAAAAATAAGCAATAATATTCATTACGTTATTTTCACTGCAGTTCCTCTTTAATGTAGATTAACCTCCCTGGCTATGCCGCGCAGGAGGATTTCTCCGGCTCTGTTGGGGCGATTCGGCCCATTCAAAGTGCTGTGCGCGCAGCCAGCACTTTGCTAGCCGCGCGCACAGCTTGATCGCCGCCGCTCTGCGGCGACCGGCCGCACGCAGCGGCGAAAGAGGGCCCCCGCCAGAGCCTTGCACTGCCCGGACCAATGAGTTCCGGGCAGCGCTATGGGCTGGATCGGGTGCGCCTGACGTCAGGACGTCAGCTGACGTCCACGACGTCATTCCGATTGTCGCCATGGCGTTCCCCTGTTTGCTATTAGTGCTGGCGACGATCGCACTAGAGGGACACATGCGCCCTCTAGTGGTGTTTCATGTAGCTACCACTCTGGTAGCTTTACATGAAACAAATTTTTTTTTTTTTTTAAAAAAGGATTTTTGCCCATTTGGCAAAAAAAATTAACCGCCAAGGAGGTTAAACAGATTTCAGCAGCCCAACTCTCTGGAAGAACTGTGTGATCTGACATGTAGTTTTCCCTGAAGAGAACCTACCATTGTGTATTTTTACATACTCAGATTTGTTATTGGTACATTTTTTTAGGACAAATATTGTTACTGCTTACCCAGTCCGAGCGAAATTGGCCCAGTACTTCATCATGGTTTTACTAAGGGTTTTCTCCTCCTTGGGATAATCCCCTGTAAGAGATGCAGAGGAGGCTGATTATGGCCACCAGTAATGGAAGCCTGGAACTATCACATTGCAACTACAGCCCAAGTCAGGCTGAAACAAAGTTTAGATTATGGACAAAATGTTGACTTTTAAAGTTTGAAATAATAATTTCAAGGGGTCCTCAGGTCTCAAATGTCACCCCCAGACTTCATATATCATTGACTGCTGAGTTTACCACAAGAGGGGTGTTAGACTTAGGACCATTTCACACCAGGGCGGTGTGTTGCAGTATTTTTACCGCACCCCACCGCCGGGAAATGAAAGTCTATGGAGAGTTTCATACTACCACGGTACGGCGCGATGCAACAGAAGTGATGTTTTCCCCGACATTGGACCAGAACTATGTTACCGCACTGCTTCTGCGGCGACTTGCGGTGATCTGTGTGGGCCCGGAAGGCATGTTAGTCTATGGCATCGTGGGAAGGTTTTTAAAATTACCGACACACCGTGCTGCCGTGCACTTCCGTATACCCTGAAGCAGGAAGTTACCGCAAGTGCGTGTCACTTCCTGCTTGGCCCAATGCTAGATGGGGAATACCGCATTGTAACGCAGTATTCCTGAAGGCCTGTTTTTGGCAGTGCAGTGCGGCTGCTGCACCGCAAGTTTGCAGTGTGAAACCAGCCTTATGATTCTTATCACACTGCATGTATGGATTCTGGTGCTGCCAGAAGCATCGGTATCTGCATCAGAAATCATTGACAGCAAAGCTGCCAATGGAAAATTCACCAGGGGCATAACAATAGCCCCAGTGACTCCCAGCAACTGTGGGGGCTGTTCCTCCTCCCTCTTCCCACCCACATGCAGAGTAGTGCAGCAGAGCACTTTGTAATATATATTTACCTGCTCTCGTCATGTCTCCTCCTCCTAGGAGCCACTTGTTTTATGCTGCCCCCCCCCCGGCTCCTGATTACATGACATGCATCTGGTCTCCCCCTCCTCCCAGCAGCCATGTGCTTTATGCTGCCCCCTCTGGCTCCCGATTACATGACATGCATAGGGAGGCGGGCATGCAGCAGTGTAGTGACTATTAAGACTTAGAAGGAGAAGGGAAGACCTGACAGAACAGGTAAATGTTTTTTTGTGCAGTGCTCTGCTGCATTCACTCTGCCTCTGCAAGGGGTAATATTGGAGGAACGGGCCCCTATAGCTCCCGGGTTATGGGTGCTGCAGAGGGCATCATGATGATCTGCTTGCTGGGGGGCCTGGAGGGGTGTTGTGTAAAGCAAGGGTGTCAAAATACAAAGTGGGCCAAAATTTAACACTGGGATCAAGTCGCGGGTCAACCTCAATGTCTAGTGAGTAACCACCTCCTTCCCTTATAAAGTTCCTTGGTGTCTAATATCTCCTCCCTCCCTATAAAGTTCCCTGGTGTCCAGAGACCCCCTCCCTCCCCTATACAGTTATTATTATTATTCTGTATAGAATATATATTCTTGTCACTAAAATGTTGTCTAATGCCTTCTCCCACCCCTATACAGTTCCCTGGTGTCTATTGGCCCCCTGCCTCCCCTATTTAGTTCCCTGGTGTTTAGTGGTTCTCCCTACCCTATGCAGTTCCCAGGTGTGTAGTGGCCCCCTTCCTCCCTAATACAGTTCACTGGTGTTTAGTGGCCCCCTCTCTCCCATATACAGTCCCCTGGTGTCTAGTGGCCCCCTCCCTCCTCTATACAATTGCCTGGTGTTTAGTGGCCCCCTCCCTTCCCTATACAGTTTTCTGGTGTCCAGTGGCCCCCTCCCTCCCCTATACAGTTTCCTGGTGTCCAGTGCCCCCTCCCTCCCCTATACAGTTTCCTGGTGTCTAGTGGCTCCCCTCCCTCCCCTATACAGTTTCCTGGTGTCTAGTGGCTCCCCTCCCTCCCATATACAGTTCCCTGATGTCTAGTGGCCCCTCCCTCCCCATACAGTTCCCTGGCATTTAGTGGTCCTCCCTATTTTATACAGTCCCCTGGTGTCTAGTGACATCTCCCTCCCTTATACAGTTCCCTGGTGTCTAGTGGCCCCCTCCCTCCCCTATACAGTTCCCTGGTGTCTAGTGCCCCCCTCCCCTATACAGTTCCCTGGTGTTTAGTGGCCCCCTCCCTCCCCTATACAGTTCCCTGGTGTCTAGTGGCCCCCTCCCTCCCCTATACAATTTCCTGGTGTCTAGTGGCCCCCTCCCTCCCCTATACAGTTTCCTGGTGTTTAGTGGCCCCCTTCCTCCCATATACAGTTTCCTGGTGTTTAGTGTACCCCTCCCTCCCCTATACAGTTTCCTGGTGTCTAGTGGCCCCCTTCCTCCCTTATACAGTTCCCTGGTATTCAGTGGCCCCCTCCCTTCCCTATACAGTTTTCTGGTGTCCAGTGGCCCCCTCCCTCCCCATACAGTTTCCTGGTGTCCAGTGGCCCCTTCCCTCCCCTATACAGTTTCCTGGTGTCTAGTGGCTCCCCTTCCTCCCTTATACAGTTCCCTGATGTCTAGTGAACCCCTCCCTCCCTATACAGTTCCCTGGCATTTAGTGGTCCTCCCTATTTTATACAGTCCCATGGTGTCTAGTGACATCTCCCTCCCTTATAGAGTTCCCTGGTGTCTAGTGGCCCCCTCCCTCCCCTATACAGTTCCCTGGTGTCTAGTGCCCCCCTCCCCTATACAGTTCCCTGGTGTGTAGTGACCCCCCTCCCTTGGTGATCTAGGGGCTTCACCTCCAATTTAGCTTTCTTGGTGGGCCAAACATAATACACAGAGTGAAAACCTCTTGTGACCAAATGTGATGGCTTTACATGCCAAATTTGGCACGCAGGCCAGAGTTTGACATGTGTGCTCTAAAGACATCTGACATACGTGATTTATAATAAACGCCATCTCTCAGGAAGGCACGCCCAAGCATGAACAACAGCTCGTCACCGTGATCTGCCTTCACCCAGTCTGGCCTGCTGTCCTTATACACAGAGGGACGGCGGTGGAATTCATAGAAGTAGACTGGTGATCCAGAATCTGCAGAGAAAAAAAGACAATAGACCTGAATTATTGACATAGATATAAAGGATGCTGGAGAAAAATCAAAGCCGTTGCTAAGAGCAGCCAATCAGGTTTCAGCTTAAGCATGGATTCTGATTGGATGCTCTAGTCAGCTGCTCCATCTTTGCTCCAGTTTTTGTGCCTATGCCTTCAACAAAACAACCATAGTTTGCAGTGCGGTTCTTAGGCTTATAGCAACTAGGCAGTTAACTAGAGGTCTAAACTACTGGAGTGAGTGTCAAAGAAAGAACCATACCAAAACAATTATTTTTATGGAAAATGTGTGAATATACAGCTACGTAGCTGGTGGCAGGAGAGGTGGGGTTAGAAAGTGGGTTAAGTACAGAACAAAAAAGTAATGTGGTAATTTGTTAGCACCAAAATATGCACACCCTGATTAACAACACAGCAGTGACCTTATTAGTATGTCAGTGCTGTGAAAAGCTGAGAATTAAGCTTGTAATTGTTTAGGATTTGTTCCTAGTTGATAGCAGTGTGTGTGATGTGATTCTAAAGGTGCGTATATATCCTTGAAGGATGTCGCCCGTCGCGGATCAACTCCTGATCCCATTGGGCAACATCGCTGGGCAGGGGTGCTCACACATGTGTCAGCTGTGTAGCTGACAACGCACTGTGTTGCTATGCGGAGGGGGCAGCAAGTGGCGCATGTGTGACGTCACATGGCAGACGGGGGAGTGGCGCAAACAATGGGATTGATGTCACTGGGGTGAGTAGATCTACTTGGCAATCAATCACGGTTTGGGGGTTGGGGTCGCCGTCTGCCATACACATGCCTGATTATCGGCAGAGATGGTCATTATGATGTGTATGTACGGGCCTTAAAGGTAAGTACTTACATGCAATAACTGTTTGCTGAAATGGATGATAACAACCATCTCAACCGACGACAATCCTCTGTGTGTACAGCAGCCGTTCACCAATCCTGCTTGGGCGTCGGGAGTCAACAAGAGTAGGTTCGCGCAGCCACGCTCCTGTTCATGTATGAGTATATGGCAGCACTGGAGCCGCTTGTGCATGTTTTATTTTTCGCCCATGCGTCAGTGGCTCTATGCTACTGTGCAGGTGTCGGGTGTCACTGCGCCTGCATAGGGAAGTCACGCTCTTTCACAGATGGGAGACTGTCCACAAAAAAGAAGGCCCTAAGCAGCAGTGGAGGAGGAGTGGATGATCAGAGAATCCTCTGGAGGACCCCAAGGCTTCCCTCTACCAAGGCAAGTATCTAACTTTTTTGTCCATTAAAGTCACAGGTTTGCATTAGAGAAAATCCAAAGCAAAAAAAAACAAAAAAAAACAATTTAACTTACCCGGGGTGTTTACCAGCACCCCCCCCCCCCCCCCACACCCGCAGGTACCCTGTGCCCGCACCGTGATTCTGCAATGCTCCAGTCACCCGCAGCACCCCTCTTTCAGCTGGAAATGGGGTCCCAGTCAATGTGCCTCCTGATTAACCCCCCTGGCGGTATGACTCCCGCGGCCGCGCAGCCGCGGGAGGTTTTTTTTCACTTTTTTTTTATTTTTTAGCATGTAGCTAGCCTAGCGCGTAGCTACATGCTTCCCCCCTCCCTGCGGCGTCCCCCCGTAGCGTCCGATCGCCGCCGGCGCCGCTTGCCCATAAGGAAATCCCGTTCTGAACGGGATTTCCTTGAGGGCTTCCCCCGTCAGCATGGCAAGGATCGGAGTGACGTCATCGACGTCGCCGACGTCGTAACATCACAGGGAATCCCGATCCACCCCATAGCGCAGCCTGGCGCCGATTGGCCAGGCTGCGCAAGGGGTATGCGGGGGCTCTGTATCGCGGCGGGCAGCGGCGCATCGGCGACGGGCGACGGTGATCAGACCAAACACGCAGCTAGCAAAGTGCTAGCAAAAAAATTATGTAAATCGGCCCAGCAGGGCCTGAGCGGCACCCTCCGGCGGCTTACCCCGTGTCACACACGGGGTCACCGCCAAGGAGGTTAAACAGCATATTACAGTTGATTACAGGCAGATTACACTATCGATCACTGAGGACACCAGTGTGCGATTCACCATACTGATTCCTGTTGTCTGGGATCTTTAAATAGAGCTCTCTTTTAACTTTGGGGTTCCCTGTGAAATGGGTCCTCGCTTGTAAGTTATTTTTTTATCATTGTTATTTTCTGTTTATGCATTTAATGAAAAGTCTAAACTTAGATACTTCCTTTGCTTGTCATGCAATATTGCTGCTGATGTAAAACTTTGGAGGAACCTTTTACAGGAGACACTGCCTATTGTTCAGTCCTATTGGTTCATCAGAAGGAGTGTCCACAGCGGAGAGACCTATGTAATCTGCTTGCAGGGAGATCCCTGGCATTCCTGATTATCAACCTTATATCGTGGATTGTTAATAGCTGGTAAGCCGTTATGTTTTACTGTATAAGAGTGTTTACTATTTGGAATTACTGTATGAGAGTGCAGTGGCGTACCTACCATAGGGCTGCAGGTGCTCACAGCACCGGGTGCAGCCATGGCTAGGGGTGATGCTATGGTGCTCAGCCACTGTGTTCTTCCACCTGGGACTTTTTTTCATAGTTTGGGCAACATTTTGGAAAATAGCAGGAGGCAGTGCATGGGACTGTTCTACTTCCTGCAATAGATGTAGCACCCCTCCCCCTTCCTATCCCGTGGGCAATGTGTCTGCTCACTCTCTACACACAGTCTGCAGTGAGTGAATGTGCAGAGCAGCAGAGTGAGTAGAGAGAATGATTGCTGTGCTGCAGCTGGGACATTAGCAGGGAGAGGTGGCAGGATGTATTTAGTTCTTCAGAAGTTACCTGTCATTAGTAGCCATGTGCACTGGCTGCTGTAATATCAGAGTGCCCTGGACTATTCATTATTTATCCTGATCAGAGTAATTAATAATGCAGGGCAGTCTGCTGTTGCAGAAGCCAGTGATACAGGTGCTGATAGCCGACTTCTGTAGTGAGCAAAGAAGCAAGCTCCAGGCAATTTAGATTAGCTTGATTTCAAGTAATCTTATAGCCTAATGAGCCAAAGTGCACGGATCTCGTCCTACAAAATGAATCAACCCCCAAGTCAGCCAGCTAATTGTTCAAGCTGTTAGTTAGTATTTCTCCTGGTGGCTCTCGGGAAATTTGCTGATGTTGCTGAAACCCAAGAGAAGCTGAAGATGTGTCTGATACTTCTGCTGCCCCCTTTTCTGACTGTCCTAAGAGGAGCTCATAATCTTATCGTACCATAGTCATAGTCTAATGTCCTACCATATTATTATTGTATATTTATATCGCACTGACATCTTCTGCAGCACTGTATAGAGTACAGAGATTCATAACGGTTAGCTTTATCCATAGTAGTGGTGCTCGGATACCCCCAATCATGAATTTGACTCCGCCCACTTACAAATTGAAAGTAGAAAGGGATATTCGACTTCAGTGCGGTTTTGAGTCGAATAACCGCATGTAATCAGGAATCACGAGTGGAATTCGTTATTAAAAGCCCAGTTAATAGCAAAGCCACCTTACATGCTAGCAACACCAAATTTGCCAGATATGTCAAGAAGAACAGTGGGAACAAGAGGAAAAAAATGTTTTCAAAAAGATCTTTTTTTTTTAGTTTTTGAGAAAATCGATTTTAAAGTTTCAAAGGAAAAAATTATACATTTAAATGCGGAAAATACATTAACTGTCATTTACCGCATTTAAATGTATACTTTTTTCCTTTGAAACTTTAAAATCGGTTTTCTCAAAAACTATAAAGGTCTTTTTGAAAAATTTGGTGTTTCTAGCATGTAGCTATTAACCGCTAAATTCGGCGGGTTTTTAATCACGAATACCGACTAGTGATCAAAAGTAACTCGTGATCACGAGTCGGGTAATGAGTGCAATCACGAGACGGCTTGTGATCATCAGGGCTGTGGAGTCGGAGTTGGAGTCGGAGTCAAGGGGTCGGGGCAATTTTGGGCACCCGGAGTCGGAGTCGTGTTTTCATAAACTGAGGAGTCGGAGTCGGGAGCCGGAGTCAGGTGATTTTTGTACAAAATCCAATGCCCTGTTAAATATTAGACTAAGGAGTCGGAGTCGAGGAGTCGGGGCCAATTTGGTTACCCGGAGTCGGAGTCGTGGTTTCATAACCTGAGGAGTCGGAGTTGGAGTCGGAAGATTTTTGTACCGACTCCACAGCCCTGGTGATCATGAGTTACTCATGATCACGACCTCGTGATGAGCATCCCTCGTCCACAGCCTGATTACTTCCTGATGACTCCTTTTCCCAAAAAATCCCCCAAAATTTGTAGCGACATGCTTGGCACCCCAATGCATCTACACTCCCATCAAAAAAAAATTTGTTTGTGGGGGGAGTGTCTCTAAATAATCAGTGCCAGGTGTCAAATTCTCTAGGTACACCACTGCAAGAGTGGACTGTATAAGGGAAAACAGCTAAATCTGTTACTTGATTTCCTTCACTTCTGCAGCCTATATTTCTGCCTCCATGTGAGCTGCCATCTTGCTGGTGAATGATGATGTCAGCACAATGAATAGAAGAGAGAGAATTCAGAGCATTTTTACCCTGCTCAGCTGTCAGTAGAGAAGTTACAAGTCAGAGAATATATCAGTTTCTAATCACCACTTTGTACAAAGTTTTCTGAATGTTCTGTCGTAGTATGAACAGGAAAAAAAACAGTAAAATGTGATTAGTTCTTCAGCTCAGCACCAGAGCTGCACAGACAAGATAGCGGGCCTACGTGTATTCAGTCTTATATGAAAACCTGTCTTTTCTTGTGCAAGTTGTACTGTGGTGATCTGGATTTAGGCCATGCAGTGGTATTTCTCGTACCTCGGTGATGTTTTGCGATGCTGATTGCTGGGATGACAAACATGACGTCGCCTTGTAGGTCGAGGTAGCGATTCCTGATCACCAGAGGGTCGTCTGTGTCGCCAAAATATTCATCCAGCAAAGAAACAGGAATGTTGGGAAATGAACCCTGAAAATGCATCAAACAGCTTCTCACTACTCAGTTCCAAATAATAATGTTCAGATTTCCGCAAAGGCCAACATTAGAAAGTGACTTCTCATACCATTCTAAGGGCACTTTTCCACTTGCTGCATTTCAATCCAATTTTTGGTTTCGTTGGAAGTATCAACAGGATTGTTACCTAGACTGCAGTATAGTAAAACAACCACTATGTGTAAAATGTGATGATGATCTTTATGGGATTGCTATGTCGTGTATTCACTATGTGTTGCTCTCTGTTCTAAGTAAACTGCATTTTCTGATGGTGGTGTATGATTTATCTCCGCAAGATTTCCTTCAGTAGAAAAATCTAACTTGTTATACTGGGTGCCTATCTGCATGTACAGACCACTCTACTCCATCAGGTTCTGGGCCCAGTCATTGGATGACCAGACACAGAGACACAGATTGCAAAACTTCAGACAGCACAGCCAAGCACCTAACAACCCAGTGAAGCTACAGGGAATCTCACAAAGGTACTGTGGTCCTCAGATAATAAGCAAGCTATTCAGAAGTAGACATGGCTAGCAGCCCAGAACTTATGCTGGGGGACAGTACATAGACTGTCTACGTGCCGTTTCTGCATTCATGTCCTCCCGCTTCCTCAAACTCAACATGACTAAAACGGAAATTGTGATTTTTCCACCATCGCTATCTACACCCCCACCAATTGCAACCATAACGGTTAGTGTTGGGCGAACAGTGTTCACCACTGTTCGGGTTCTGCAGAACATCACCCTGTTCGGGTGATGTTCGAGTTCGGCCGAACACCTGATGGTGTTCGGCCTTTTAGTTCGGGTTCGCCCGAACTACTCAATGCCCCCCGAACAGGGCCCTGTTCGCCCGAATACGGCCCCCCTATGGGGTTGCAGGCATAAGGGGGCAGCATGCCCCGATCACGGGGGAGGGGTCGGAAATTCCCCCCACCCCCTCCGCTAGCGCTCCCCCCTCTGCGTGACGCGTACCCTCGTATGCGTCATCACGTAGAGGACGTGAGGTCAGAGAAAGGGCGGAAGTACCACAAGGGTACTACCGCTGAACCGCCCGCTGCACGGCCTCAACGCGTCTCCTAGTAGTCACTGCCAGCAGCCAGCCAGCCACACCAGGTACTATTAACTTTCCGCAAACTTTTTTTATGGGGAAGCGGGCAGAGGGGGGAGCGCTAGCGGAGGGGGTGGGGGGAATTTCCGACCCCCCCCCCCCCCGCGATCGGGGCATGCTCCCCCCTTATGCCTGTGACCCCATAGGCCCCCAAAAGCGGCATGTTCGGGGGTCCCATTGACTTCCATTGAGGTCGGGGTTCGGGCCGAACATGCCGAACATCTGGAACGGACCCGAACCCGAACATCCAGGTGTTCGCCTGTCACGGACGATTGCGGGGACGCAGGCGCGTCCTGGAACCGCCCGTGAAGAAAAGAACGATCGCACTCGATCCCTGCATCGATTGCGCTTCAAAACGATACAATCTGGGTTGAGTGTGTAGGGACAGCTGAAGTCCTTTTCTTAGCAAAGAGAGCACCATTCCAAAGGCTGGCTGGCTCTTTTGATATGCTAATGAGCCTGAGCCTAATCTGCCCCAGAGAGTCCCTGGCTTCAAGCTGTGCTGATGGCCCATCCATCAGGTATAAGGTGACAAGCACCATGGCAGGAGCAATCTAGTTGGGCTAAAAGCCAGACCCACTGGCTCATTCCCAGCAGGGGAGGCGACACCTCGCTGGCTGCTCCAAACTTCAAAGAGCCTTTGCCTGGGAATAACCTGAGTCTCATAGCAAATCCATAACTTCCCAGATCTGTCATATTTCTGGGGTTCCTGAGATGGCAGCTTCACCAAACGTGGGGGAAGTGTAGCATGAGCCCCGGTGCTGGTTCTGAGGAAGTTTCAGAACATTCTGAGGTAAGGACTGCCAGTTAGGCAGTTTGAAAAGGCCCTGATGATACCACAGGGGTCCCACCCCTCATGTCTGGTATCAGGGCGCTGGGTAAATCGAGACAGACCTGAAAATGTTAATAAATCTGCCCTGACCTGTACGGTTCTGTGAGATAGAGCCCATATATGGGTAGATATGATTTCTAGCCCCAGTACAAGGGGAGGGCTCATCTCATCTTTGAAGGGGGTGTATGGCTCCCCGCCCTCACTCCCTCCTACTGAAGCAGGGGCATAAGAATGGCTGAGGACCCAAACTCAGTGTCCTCCACATTGAACCATCTTGCACTCATCAGATGCCAGCTTGAGGATATGCTGGCATCCACCTGGTCTGAACTCTGAACTCTGGACTTTGAAACCAAGAACTTTATGACTCTTCCCACAATAAGGACATCTTTCCAGGAACTAAGTATTTTTCTCCCTTCTTTTATTTTTCATACTGGCTATTACTGTCTTAATAATTGTGATTTTTAATAATTGTCTGTATATATTAATTATTTATATTGCGTGAATAAACGACTTTCTCCAAGTCATTCACTTTCCGCTACCCTGCTTATCAGCACACACAGAAATGATCCCGGGTCTCTGAAGATACGCTACTGTTTGTTTGTTGTTGGCTAGACAGAATATCGTGTGTTTAACCGTTTTATTCGCAGGATTAGTCAGTCAGTTAGTGGGCCCCACGGTCCCATAGTAACCGCGGTGGTGGCAGTTTACTCTGAACCAGTAGGTGACGTTGTAATTACCCGTGTCTCACAGGCTCCCTTCGGAGTTGTCTGCGGCTAATTCTTAACGGTTCCTGCGCATTGATTGCGACCAGAGTTCGCACGATCTGTGCGCTGGCACCGTTTAGAAGGCTAAGTGCGGTCAGCCACTGAGGGCTCCAGTGACAGTGTTAGGCAGCGGTTGGGACCTGTGTTGTGCTGAAAGTATCTGCGATAGCGCTAGCGCTATCGAGAAACGAACTAATTCGTTGGTGTAGCTGGAAGGCAATATATTTTTTATATATACAGAGAGACTGTGTAGCCAGTACCCCTCCCCAAAAGTTTTATTTTATTTGGCGTGGAAATGTCCGGGAACTACAAGAAAATGTGCCTGGCGGACCTGCAAAATCTTTGCCAAGAGAGAGGCATTGATGTCGGCCGCAAGAAACAAGCGGACCTGGTAACGGAATTGTTTCAATGGGATACCCAGCAACTGCAGGAGCTGGATGTGTCTGCTGAGGTAGACGCTGACCCATCTGACTCAAGGCAAGGGGAACCAGAGACTGAGACTCCTGACCGTACAGAGGTTGTGCATCCTGAGGGCCCTGCATCAACAGTTACGCAGGAGAATGTCAGTGTGGACCCCAACCCCAAAGTTTCTGAAAATACTCGCCCGGAACTGGCCAGTACTGGACTGTCCAGGGGTGCTGACCCGGTGATGCAGCAGGCATTACAAAAGCTGATGGAGACTGACCTGGACAAGTACATGCAGTACATGGAAGCCCGCGAGGAGCGGGAACGCCAATCTGCAGAACGCAAGGCTGCTGCTGCTGCTGCTGCTGCAGAACGCCACGCGGAGAGGGATGCCGCTGAGCGGGAACGCCAACGACAGCATGAGCTAAACATGGCAAAAGTGCAACAGGCCAGCCGGAGTTCACCGCCCAGCCTCCCTGCTGAAGGAGCTGCAGCACCCGTAAGTGCAAAGTTTAAATTTGCTAATATTGAAAAAGACACAGACATTGACTTGTTTTTGTGGTCTTTTGAAAAAGCATGCCGTCAGTATCGTCTGTCCCAAGACCAGTGGGCCAGACATCTGACACCTTTGCTGCGCTACAAAGCGCTTGATGCCTTCGCAGAATTGCCTGCGGAGAAGGATAATGATTATGCTGCTATAAAAGACGCTATCATTACTAAGTACCAGCTGACGCCAGAAGCCTATCGGAAAAAGTTCAGGGCCTGGCAGAAAAAGCCTTCTGATTCGTACCGAGATGTGGCCAGCAGCTTGCTCACCACACTCCGGCAGTGGACTCTAGGCCTCACCAAAGGGTCTTATGATGTCCTGGAGGACTTGATAGTCCTGGAACAATTTCTGAACATTTGCCCTGCTGATGTACGACAATTTGTGCTAGAACGCAAGCCGGCTTCAGCAACTGTCGCTGCAGACCTTGCTGAGACTTTTGCAACTACCCGGGTGGCTGATACCCGCAGAACTGCCCCATCCAGCTGGAGAGGAGGTCAGCCCAATACTCTGGCAGACTCTCCTGCCCCTGTGAGCCGTCCGCCACAGAGGCCACCCAGCGCAGCTGCTGCACCCAGGCCTGCAGCGCCTGGAGAGGTCACCTGTCACTACTGCCGCCAGCCCGGACACATGAAATTCGACTGTCCGGAGCGGAGACAGACACCACCAGCACCTGGATCATCTGCATCACCTGTACCTCACCCACAGCAGAGGCAACCCGCCAGCGAACCACAGCCGGGATCATCAGATTTTGTCCTGTTTGCCCGCGGAAAGGAAATCCGCGACCGAACCGACCAGCAGCAACTTGTTAGAGTGAACGGCAAAGTTGTCACCGGATTTCGAGACACCGGAGCTGACATCACGTTAGTTCACTCACACCTTGTGCCAAAGGAGAGCATCAGCTCCAGCCGATCCCTTGCCCTTACTGGAGTAGAGGGCACCCTTTTTCACATAGCCCACGCGACAGTGAAGCTTGATTGGGGATTAGGAATCCAAGAAAGGGTTGTTGGGGTTATGAAGGATCTCCCAGTCCCTGTGTTGCTGGGGACTGATTTGGGCAAGCTTGTGTCCTACTATGAACCTGCCACGACCGCCTTGTCGCTCACGGAAGGAGACGGACTCTCCACCCACCACCAGGTACTTTATACACTTGGGGGAGCACCAGGGGGAGGTGGGTTGAATGTGCCCAGTTCAAGGGTACCAGGTTCAATAGTGCCTGCTTCAAAGGCACCTGAGTTTGAGGTACAGACTGTCTGTTGTGATGATGCTGTAACTGTACCTGAGTTTCTTGTACAACCTGTCTGTAATGAAAAAATGTCTATACCTGTCAATGTCATTACTGCATGCAATGATGATTTGAGTAATGCCCGTCTGTGCCATTCTGACAGTGTACCTGTGCTAGCAGTACCGCGCAGCTGCACTGCTCAGAACCCGAGCTCAGAACAGGTGGAGGGGGTTCCGGCCTCCTCCCCCTCCTCTGACCGCAGGGATGAGACCTTTCAGCCGCTGGCCTCGTGTGACATGAGCCAGTTGGCTGAAACTGACAGCGCCATATTCTCAGCCGCACTACAAAGTGACCCGAGCCTGGAGGTGCTCAGGCAGCAAGCCGCTGAGCCCCTCGCAGACGGGGCTGCTTTCAAGGTGTACTGGGAAGGTGGGAGACTGTACAGTGAGTCTGTACAGCCCCCTACAGGTAGATCCCACGCGGATACCAAGTGGCTTGTGGTCCCGAGTGCGTTCAGGGGACATGTGCTGAAATCCGCACATGGTAATCCTCTGACAGGGCACTCGGGTGTCCGCAAGACACTCGCCGGTATTCGGAAACAGTTTTATTGGCCCCGGATGAACAGGGATGTAGCCAACTACTGCAGGGCATGTGCCGTCTGTCAGGAGCTGGGAAGGTCCAGGGATTCCCGCGGGGTTCCCTTAGGTCCACAGCCACTCAGCAGGGGAACCCTGCGTGGGCTGGCTGTTGACCTAACCAACCCACTGCCCGTTGTCAGCAGTCCCGGCAGACACCACGTCCGACTGCAGTGGCGCAAACGCCCTGTCCAGAACGGTTCATGTTGGGTCAACCCTGAGGGTAGCAGACCGCGACCGGTCCAGGGGAACCGAGCCACAGGCTCCACTAGGTTTTCCTGCCGTACCGGCAACTCGAGGCCCGTCAGCCAGGTTAGCGGCGCCGCCACACATCTTGCGGATGAGTGGCTAAGCCACGGACAAGGGGGAGGGCTGTCACGGACGATTGCGGGGACGCAGGCGCGTCCTGGAACCGCCCGTGAAGAAAAGAACGATCGCACTCGATCCCTGCATCGATTGCGCTTCAAAACGATACAATCTGGGTTGAGTGTGTAGGGACAGCTGAAGTCCTTTTCTTAGCAAAGAGAGCACCATTCCAAAGGCTGGCTGGCTCTTTTGATATGCTAATGAGCCTGAGCCTAATCTGCCCCAGAGAGTCCCTGGCTTCAAGCTGTGCTGATGGCCCATCCATCAGGTATAAGGTGACAAGCACCATGGCAGGAGCAATCTAGTTGGGCTAAAAGCCAGACCCACTGGCTCATTCCCAGCAGGGGAGGCGACACCTCGCTGGCTGCTCCAAACTTCAAAGAGCCTTTGCCTGGGAATAACCTGAGTCTCATAGCAAATCCATAACTTCCCAGATCTGTCATATTTCTGGGGTTCCTGAGATGGCAGCTTCACCAAACGTGGGGGAAGTGTAGCATGAGCCCCGGTGCTGGTTCTGAGGAAGTTTCAGAACATTCTGAGGTAAGGACTGCCAGTTAGGCAGTTTGAAAAGGCCCTGATGATACCACAGGGGTCCCACCCCTCATGTCTGGTATCAGGGCGCTGGGTAAATCGAGACAGACCTGAAAATGTTAATAAATCTGCCCTGACCTGTACGGTTCTGTGAGATAGAGCCCATATATGGGTAGATATGATTTCTAGCCCCAGTACAAGGGGAGGGCTCATCTCATCTTTGAAGGGGGTGTATGGCTCCCCGCCCTCACTCCCTCCTACTGAAGCAGGGGCATAAGAATGGCTGAGGACCCAAACTCAGTGTCCTCCACATTGAACCATCTTGCACTCATCAGATGCCAGCTTGAGGATATGCTGGCATCCACCTGGTCTGAACTCTGAACTCTGGACTTTGAAACCAAGAACTTTATGACTCTTCCCACAATAAGGACATCTTTCCAGGAACTAAGTATTTTTCTCCCTTCTTTTATTTTTCATACTGGCTATTACTGTCTTAATAATTGTGATTTTTAATAATTGTCTGTATATATTAATTATTTATATTGCGTGAATAAACGACTTTCTCCAAGTCATTCACTTTCCGCTACCCTGCTTATCAGCACACACAGAAATGATCCCGGGTCTCTGAAGATACGCTACTGTTTGTTTGTTGTTGGCTAGACAGAATATCGTGTGTTTAACCGTTTTATTCGCAGGATTAGTCAGTCAGTTAGTGGGCCCCACGGTCCCATAGTAACCGCGGTGGTGGCAGTTTACTCTGAACCAGTAGGTGACGTTGTAATTACCCGTGTCTCACAGGCTCCCTTCGGAGTTGTCTGCGGCTAATTCTTAACGGTTCCTGCGCATTGACTGCGACCAGAGTTCGCACGATCTGTGCGCTGGCACCGTTTAGAAGGCTAAGTGCGGTCAGCCACTGAGGGCTCCAGTGACATCGCCCAACACTAATAACGGTAGACAACACCCCAATAACCTCAACCACTAAGGCCCGCTGTTTGGGGGTTATACTTGACTCAGAGCTCTCCTTTAAACCTCACATTGCCTCATTAACCACCAACTGCTATTTCCAGCTCAAAAATATATTCCGTATCCGTCCCTTCCTTACACAAGAAACCACCAAAATGCTTGTTCATGCCTTAATCATCTCCCGCCTAGACTACTGCAACACCCTGCTCTGTGGGCTACCACAAAAAAAGCTAGCACCTCTCCAATCCCTTCTAAATTCAGCGGCCCGCCTCATTCACCTCTCCACACGCTCTTCCGATGCATCCCCACTGTGCCATTCTCTCCACTGGTTACCCATTACCCAGAGGATCCAGTTCAAACTCCTGACTCTAACATACAAAGCCCTCCACGAGTTGTCTCCTCCATACATCTCCTCACTAATCTCAAGATATTGTCCCTCCCGCAACCTTCGCTCCTCCCAAGAAATTCTCCTGGCCTCTAAGCTGATCACCTCCTCTCATGCTCGCATCCAAGACTTTACACGAGCATCATCCCTTATCTGGAACTCTCTTCCACAGCCTGTACGTCATGCTCCAAACCTGGATATCTTCAAACGCACTCTTAAAACACACCTTTTCAGACAAGCTTATAATCCAGCGACTGAAGAATTACTGTGGCCTAAGGGGTACTGTTCTTAGCTGGTTTCAGACCTTCCTATCTGGCAGGACACAGCAAGTATGTCTGGGCACACACTACTCTAATCCAGTGCCACTTCCCTATGGAGTTCCACAGGGTTCTGTACTATCACCATTACTCTTTGCAGTCTACATGCTCCCACTGGGCAAAATAATCCAGAACTATGGCCTAGGATACCATTGTTATGCAGATGACACCAGTGGCGTAGCTACAAACCTCTGGGCCCCGATGCGGAATCTGGATGTGGGCCCCCCCCCCCCCACGGCAACAACAGCCCCCCTCCCCCGGCAACACCCGACGCACACACATATCCGAATCCCTATAGCCAGCTATAGGTCCCCCCAGTATAGGTAGCCAGGCATAGGTACGCCAGTATAGTTGCCCCCGGTATAGGTTAGCCAGGTAGGTGCCTCCAGCATAGGTAGCCAGTATAGTTGCCCCCAGTATAGGTTAGATAGGCAGGCGCCGCCAGTACAGGTTAGCTAGGTGGGTGCCTCTAATATAGGTAGCCAGAATAGTTGCCCCCAGCATAGGTTAGATAGGTAGGTGCCCCCAGTATAGGTTAGTTAGGTAGGTGCCTCCAATATAGGTAGCCAGTATAGTTGCCACCTGTATAGGCTAGCTAGGTGCCCCGAATACAGGTTAGACAATTAAGTGCCCCCAGGTTAGATAGGTAGGTGCCCCCCAGTATAGGTTAGATTAGGTAGCTGCCCCCCAGTATAGGTTAGATGAGGTAGGTGCCCCCCAGGATAGGTTAGGTAGCTGCCCCCCAGGATAGATTAGGTAGCTTTCCCCCAGGATAGGTTAGAGTAGGTAGCTGCCCCCCCGGATAGGTTAGAGTAGGTAGCTGCCCCCCAGGATAGGTTAGGTAGGTAGCTGGCCCCCCAGGATAGGTTAGGTAGGTAGCTGGCCCCCCCAGGATAGGTTAGGTAGGTAGCTGGCCCCCCAGGATAGGTTAAGTAGGTAGCTGCCCCCCCAGGATAGGTTAGGTAGCTGCCCCCCCAGGATAGGTTAGGTAGCTGCCCCCCCAGGATAGCTTAGGTAGGTAGCTGCCCCCCAGGATAGGTTAGGTAGGTAGCTGGCCCCCCAGGATAGGTTAGGTAGGTAGCTGGCCCCCCAGGATAGGTTAGGTAGGTAGCTGGCCCCCCAGGATAGGTTAGGTAGGTAGCTGGCCCCCCAGGATAGGTTAGGTAGGTAGCTGGCCCCCCAGGATAGGTTAGAGTAGGTAGCTGCCCCCCCGGATAGGTTAGAGTAGGTAGCTGCCCCCCAGGATAGGTTAGGTAGGTAGCTGGCCCCCCAGGATAGGTTAGGTAGGTAGCTGGCCCCCCAGGATAGGTTAGGTAGGTAGCTGGCCCCCCAGGATAGGTTAGGTAGGTAGCTGCCCCCCAGGATAGGTTAGGTAGGTAGCTGGCCCCCCAGGATAGGTTAGGTAGGTAGCTGGCCCCCCAGGATAGGTTAGGTAGGTAGCTGGCCCCCCAGGATAGGTTAGGTAGGTAGCTGGCCCCCCAGGATAGGTTAGGTAGGTAGCCGGCCCCCCAGGATAGGTTAGGTAGGTAGCTGGCCCCCCAGGATAGGTTAGAGTAGGTAGCTGCCCCCCCGGATAGGTTAGAGTAGGTAGCTGCCCCCCAGGATAGGTTAGGTAGGTAGCTGGCCCCCCAGGATAGGTTAGGTAGGTAGCTGGCCCCCCAGGATAGGTTAGGTAGGTAGCTGGCCCCCCAGGATAGGTTAGGTAGGTAGCTGGCCCCCCAGGATAGGTTAGGTAGGTAGCTGGCCCCCCAGGATAGGTTAGGTAGGTAGCTGGCCTCCCAGGATAGGTTAGGTAGGTAGCTGGCCCCCCAGGATAGGTTAGGTAGGTAGCTGGCCCCCCAGGATAGGTTAGGTAGGTAGCTGGCCCCCCAGGATAGGTTAGGTAGGTAGCTGGCCCCCCAGGATAGGTTAGGTAGGTAGCTGGCCCCCCAGGATAGGTTAGGTAGGTAGCTGGCCCCCCAGGATAGGTTAGGTAGGTAGCTGGCCCCCCAGGATAGGTTAGGTAGGTAGCTGCCCCCCAGGATAGGTTAGGTAGGTAGCTGGCCCCCCAGGATAGGTTAGGTAGGTAGCTGGCCCCCCAGGATAGGTTAGGTAGGTAGCTGGCCCCCCAGGATAGGTTAGGTAGGTAGCTGGCCCCCCAGGATAGGTTAGGTAGGTAGCTGGCCCCCCAGGGTAGGTTAGGTAGGTAGCTGGCCCCCCAGGATAGGTTAGGTAGGTAGCTGGCCCCCCCAGGATAGGTTAGGTAGGTAGCTGGCCCCCCAGGATAGGTTAAGTAGGTAGCTGCCCCCCCAGGATAGGTTAGGTAGCTGCCCCCCCAGGATAGGTTAGGTAGCTGCCCCCCCAGGATAGCTTAGGTAGGTAGCTGCCCCCCAGGATAGGTTAGGTAGGTAGCTGGCCCCCCAGGATAGGTTAGGTAGGTAGCTGGCCCCCCAGGATAGGTTAGGTAGGTAGCTGGCCCCCCAGGATAGGTTAGGTAGGTAGCTGGCCCCCCAGGATAGGTTAGGTAGGTAGCTGGCCCCCAAGGATAGGTTAGGTAGGTAGCTGGCCCCCCCAGGATAGGTTAGGTAGGTAGCTGCCCCCCAGGATAGGTTAGGTAGGTAGCTGGCCCCCCAGGATAGGTTAGGTAGGTAGCTGGCCCCCCAGGATAGGTTAGGTAGGTAGCTGGCCCCCCAGGATAGGTTAGGTAGGTAGCTGGCCCCCCAGGGTAGGTTAGGTAGGTAGCTGCCCCCCAGGATAGGTTAGGTAGGTAGCTGGCCCCCCAGGGTAGGTTAGGTAGGTAGGTAGGTCGCTAGCTGCCCTCTCCCTCCCTTCCTCTCCCCCTCAGATGCAGAGTGCGCAGCGCACGGAAGCGCTGTAGGCGGAACTCACCTCCGTCCCTGCGCCGCTGGTCTCCTCCCGCTCTGTATAGATGTTGTTACACACTGCTTCCTGTTTAGCCGGAAGCAGTGTGTAACAGCAGATCTATGCAGAGCGGGAGGAGACCAGCGGCGCTTGGAACGCAGGCAGGTGAGTTCTGCCTACAGCGCTTCCGTGCGCTGCGCACTCTGCATCTGAGGGGGAGGGGGGGGCCCGGGGAGAGGTCGGACTGCCCTCCCCACGGCTGCAGCTCCCCCCTCCCAATAACGCACGCAGGGATCTCCGAGTCCAAACGGACATGGGCCCCCCGGGCCCCTCCCCCGCCTCTTCAGGAGCCGGGCCCGGTCGCCGAGGCGACCGTTGCGACCACAGGCCCTACGCCCCTGGATGACACACAACTGTATCTGTCCTTCAAGCCTGGCACCCAAGACCCATCAGCATCCATAAATGCGTGTCTAGTGGATTTACAAAATTGGATGAACACCAGCTGGCTGAGGCTAAACTCTGACAAAACAGAGGTGTTGGTGGTAGGTGGTCCACACATGATGGATAAAGTTCAAAACGCTCACCACCTCAAACTAGCAATTGGGGGAGATACTGTACAGTATAAAGACTCTGTGCGAAACCTTGGGGTGATCCTGGATGGAAATCTAAAACTCAAACAGCAGATATCAGCTGTCGTCAAGTCTTCCTTCTTCCACCTAAGAAATATAGCGAAAATCAAACACCTTATCCCAGCTGAAGACCTACCTGCCCTGGTTCGTGCATTTGTATCCTCCCGCCTAGACTACTGCAACGCCCTGTTCATCGGATCTACAGAAAAGGTTCTGCGCCCCTTTACAGCTAGTACAGAATGCTGCAGCCAGACTCCTAGCCAATGCCCCCCGCAGCTCACACATCACCCCAGTACTGCAAACTCTTCACTGGTTACCAGTAAAATGGAGAATCAATTTTAAGATCTGCCTGCTGACATTCAAGGCTCTACACCACATGGGACCCAAATACATAGCGGATCTATTGGAACTTTATGCCCCTCCACGCACCCTCCGCTCTGCCAACAAGATGAAGCTGGTTATTCCCAGGATACACTTAACATTTGGTGCTCGGGCCTTTTCCTATGCAGCCCCTACTCTATGGAACTCACTTCCACAATCAGTACGAGAGGCTCCCTCTCTGGACAGCTTTAAAAAAAGGCTAAAAACTCACCTCTTTTCCCTAGCCTTTGAGACTGCATAATGCAGGGTCACAGCGTTTTGAGTCCCCAGGGAGAAAAGCACTATATAAATGTTATTGTTATTGTTGTAACATTCTATAGCCCTTATTTACTTCTCTGTCACAATGTAATCAGAGGAAAAGAATCACTGCCTCATCCATCCTCCACCCCCTTACCTAGTGTGTCCCTCACAACCCATTAGATTGTAAGCTCGCAAGGGCAGGGTCATCCTCCTAATGTTTACTGTTCTTGTAACAATATTTGTGCTGCTTGGAACTCTGCTGTACATTTGTTAGTTGTATCTATGTTCCCCTTGTCATCTTATTGTGCTTTGTAAAGCGCTGCGGAATATGTTGGCGCTATATAAATAAAAAATAATAATAATAATAATAATAATAGACGTGCTCTTTATGTGGAAAAATGAGAAGCTATCTTTGTTGGAATTTATTGAAAAATTAAACATGAATGAGCTTAACATCAGACTAAACTGTGAGTATAGTAAAGAGAATATACATTTTTTAGATTTACAGATTAATTTGAATAGTCCTTACAACAAGAACATATTTCAAACCCACTGACAGAGATAGCTTTATCCCTGTTGGGGGCTGCCATAATGAGAATTGGATAAGGGCAGTCCCAACGGGTCAATTAGGCCTGGTGCACACCAAAAACCGCTAGCAGATCCGCAAAATGCTAGCAGATTTTGAAACGCTTTTTCTTCTTTTTCTGTAGCGTTTCAGCTAGCGTTTTGCGGTTTTGTGTAGCGGTTTTGGTGTAGTAGATTTCCTGTATTGTTACAGTAAAGCTGTTACTGAACAGCTACTGTAACAAAAAACGCCTGGCAAACCGCTCTGAAGTGCCGTTTTTCAGAGCGGTTTGCGTTTTTCCTATACTTAACATTGAGGCAGAAACGCATCCGCAATCCAAAATCTGCTGCAGCCCGGGAGTATGCGTTTCTGCAAAACGCCTCCCGCTCTGGTGTGCACCAGCCCATTGAAATACATTACCCTAGCGGATCCGCACCCGCAGGAGGATCGCAAACCGCAGCGGAAACGCTCTGGTGTGCACTAGGCCTTAATGAGGATTTATAGAAAATATAGCAATACGGAAGATTTTAAAGAGGAGGCTGAGATTTTAATAGAAAGATTTGTTAAATGGGAACTTAAGTGAGAAGAATATGGAGTCTGCCATATTTATTTCATTTTAAACAATACACATTGCCTGGCAGCCCTGCTGATCTATTTGGCTGCGTGTGTCTGAATCACACCAGAAACAGGCATGCAGCTAATCTTGTCAGATCTGACAAAAATGTCAGAAACGCCTGATCTGCTGCATGTTTGTTCAGGGTCTATGGCTAAAAGTATTATAGGCAGAGGCTCAGCAGGGCTGCCAGGCAACTGGTATTGCTTAAAATGAAATAAAGATGGCAGCCTCCTTATACCTCTCACTTCAGTTGTCCTTTAAGAAAGGCTATGAAAGAAATGAGTTGGAAGAACTGAAGAATGAAATTATAGAAACAGATCCATTCTATTGAGAGAAAAGCAAAAAAAATAGGAAAGAAGACTTTATTTTGTTTTTTTGTGACAGATTATAGTGTACATCATAAGAAAATTAAAAAGATTGTAAATAAACTTTGACCGTTACTGAAAGAAGATCCAATATTGGGCCCTGTAGTGCCTGAATGGCCAGAAATGATATATAGACATGCACCAAATATAAATCAAAATCAGAATCATTTATTTCGCCAAGTACAACAAAAAGATATTATAACCAGCAGTGCTATAGACCAACCTCTTTATAGAGGCTTGAGCTTCTTTGGAGATAAAGGGTTTTATAGATGTAGAAAATGTACACCATGCATAACTTGTATAGAAACTACTAGAATACAAACTACCTTTTGTGGGACTTAGGATATTAAAGAATTTATTATGTGTGAGTCAGAATATGTAGTGTATCTCTTCATCTGCCCATGTGGCTTAAGATACATTGGAAGAACTAAAAGGAGATCGAGGCTGGTTTCACCCCAGGACGTTGCGTTTTAGGGGACGTTAAGGTCGCATAACGTGCCCCTAACGCAACGCCTGGTGCTCTCTGATGTGGACGTCAGAGTGAGCCGCGTTGTGCAGCTCACTCTGGCATCCGTGATACCGTGATGCGCACTCTTGGACGCATGCGGCATCACGTGGTCCCGCCCGACCAATCACCGCACAGAGCGGCCGCTCCAGGAAGTAAACACTGCACGTCACTGAGTGCAGTGAATATTAATTAGCCTTGTGCCCGGCCGCTCTCCGCTCCTCCCCAACTTTACTGAGCATGTGCAAGCAGTCTAACGCGGCTCAGCCGCGTGTAAAGTACTGCATGCAGTACGTTGTCTTATGGCGCAGCGTTACACTGTAACGCAACGTGGGCACTGTGAACAGCCCATTGATTTTTCATTGCTGTGCGGTGGGCTGCGTTACAGGCTGCTCTAACGTGCGCCTGTAACGTCCCACTGTGAAACCAGCCTTATGCTGGGTACACACGATGAGATTTCCCGTTCGATTCCCGGATCGATTCGATTAAATCAAACATGTTCGATTGGATTTCGATCGATTTTTTCATGATAGGTATGCAAAAATCGACGGAAAAAACGATCGAAATGCAATCGAACATGTTTGATTTAATCGAATCGATCCGGGAATCGAACGGGAAATCTCATCGTGTGTACCCAGCATAAGGAAACGTTTGTCAGAGCATGTTAATGATATTAAAAATGGAGTAGAGGGCCATTCTGTTTCAGATCAGTTTCGATTGAAACACCAAAAAGATCCTTCAGGTTTGATTTTTTTTTTGTGGTATCCAAAATCATATTAATAATTGGGGGGGATCTAATAAAATCAGGGAAGTCTCTAAATTAGAGACGAAGTGGGTTCATGAATTGAACAGTATGGCTCCACAAGGTCTGAATATTGAATTGGATCTGAGCTGTTTTATTTCAAATGAGTAGTGGAATATATTTATAAGAAATTTTATTTGATATGTAGTTTTGGATATTGGCCACTAGATGGCAGCATGAGGCTGTATTTTTAATATAATATTGCTTTTGTAAACAGGACACCGTTTTATAGCTGTTGGGAAAGAAGAGATCAATTGTTTTCATACAAAAAAGAATGACATGTGACAATATTTATTGTTTGTAATAATATTGTACACTACACTTTATATTGCACTGTTTCTTATACTGTACTGTTCTACTACTTCCTGTTGTAAAGTACCTGTTTCTGCCCTCCGCCCCTTGGGCAATTATTAAAATCAATAAGATTATTTATAAAAAAAAAAAGAATAGGGGACATATTGAAATAAACTGTGCAATAATATTTTTTTGTCCACAAGATGGCATCAAAGCAATGAAATGATGGTAAGAATGAGGAGAACTGATTAAGAAATATAAGACTCATATATATATATATATATATATATATATATATATATATATATATATATATATATATATATATATATATATATATATATATATATATATATATATATATATATATATATATATATATATCTGCCGGGGGATCGCTCAAACTCACTCTTATCAAGCGAACGATAGTCTGTACACAAGCCCGATTTAGCGGGCGAACGACGGGACGTTCAAACGACCCGTCGTTCGCGGAAATCCGACGTGTGTATGGGCCTTTAATATTTAATCCTTTGGACTGTGCAATAGGGATGACAATATAATATCTTCTAGTACTTATATATGTTTTTATTCCATTTAATATCCTTTATAATTGTTTTGTTTTTATGATGGATAAGTGTAATACATTATGAGACATTTATATTTATGACATTTATGTGAAATGATATGCGACGTTCATGCGCTGGATATATGCACTGGATATATGGGAGTATTCACGTTGTTTTTAAAACTGTATTTATGATTGTTCTTATTGCATTGTATTTATTATTGTTCTTATCGGCACTGTTAAACTATGCATGGCGTTTGGATTATACTCTGAGGTCTCGTTCACACTAGGGGCATTTTTGTCATTTGTTAAGCGCTGGCGATTTTCAGATCGCCCTCAAAGCGCTTGTGCAATGATTCTCTATTAGAAAGTTCACATTTGAGCAGTTTGTTTCCGATCCGCTCAGATAAGTGGTACTTGGGCCATTTTTGAGGCGATTCCGCCTCAATGGAAGGTATAGGAAAACGCAAAACGCTCACAAAATCGCTTTGTGCAGCGATTGCATGAGTGTTTTTAAGAATAAATACATTGTATTTATTCTTTTCCGGATCAAAGAGTTCACTTCCTGATTGACGTCAGGAAGTGAAAAAACGCAAACGCTCTGCAAAAGTGCTTGGAAAAGCGCTTATCAAAAATGTCCAATGCACAGAAATGTAAAATAAAATACGAGTCAAAAACAGCCAAAGCGAACGGCCACACGAGTAAAACGCAATGGGAACGAGGCCTAAGGCTAAGGGAGCTTATCCTGCAAACTGTACGCCTGCATAAGTTACGACTGCTAAACGCCAAGAGGGCCTTTAGTGGATTAGGACCCTCTTGATGTAAGTGACCCCTGCACAATGTTTTTGTATGATTTTAAACTAAATACAAGTTTTATGCGCCTATTGAGAGACACAAAGTGGCCTCTGTGCTTTAACTTTCTGCACTTCGAGTGCATATACAGGTGGAAGGAACCACTGCAGAGGGGCATCACAAGTGGATGGTGTTGCAGTTCGTTAAGACCTTGTCTTGGTTATATCATACAGTGCCACAGTTATAATCATTGTAACTGGTGGACTAAGGAATAGATCCAGATCCATCTATGCCAGCGATGGCACTGTGAGCTAGAAGCCCTCAGTTGGAATTGTTGTTGGGGCGCCTCTGACTTATAAACTAACATATGTGGATGACCTGCTAGTATGTTACGAGCAAGAAAGGGATCATTCCAGAGCACTGGCGGAACAAAAGGGCCTGCAGCCCCTGCTCCCGTGGGGGAGCCCGCACGGGGCCGTTTTGTGGGGGCTAGAGGGGTGGCAGCATGAGGGGAAAGCCGTGGCCACAGTCGGCGGGAGAGGGGAAGTTCCCCCCCCCCCCCCCCCCCCGCTCTCCCTCACCTCGGGGCTCTCCCCTCTGCGCTCCACTCCAGCTTACATATGTGTCCGGGAGCTGCGGCGAGCAGCGGCGAGCAGGAGACAGATACATACCTTCCGTGCGCTCCACCAGCCTGCGTTCCTCTCACTAGCCTCTGACGCGACTTCCGGTGTAACAGGAAGTCACGTCAGAGGCTAGCGAGAGGAACGCAGGCTGGAGCGCACGGAAAGGTATGTATTTGTTTCCTGCCCGCCGCTGCCCAGGGACACACATTTAAGCTGGAGGGGAGCTCAGAGGGGAGAGGCCCAAGGTGAGGGAGAGGGGGGGGAGACTTCCCCTCTCCCCGCCGACTGTGGCCACGGCTTTCCCCTCATGCTGCCACCCCTCCAGCCCCCACAAAACGGCCCCGTGTGGGCCCCAGGGAGGGGGGGGCCCGCTCTGAAAATCTGCAGGGGGGCCCGGTGGGGCCTAGTTACACCCCTGTTCCAGAGTCTTCGAAATTCTAAATTATAGCTTTGAAGCAAAAGACCTAGGTAATGTGAAACATTCCCTTGGTATGCAGATTGAGAGAGATGAAGATGGGAGTTTTCTTCTTGACCAATGTCATAAAATAGAGAAAGTGACCGGACATGTAGTCTACAGCAATAGGATTCCTATGGAGAAAAGTGTTTCAACCAAGTCAGATGTTACTTGAAGGGCACCACGCACTTCAAACTGAAACTAGCATTCACTGGGAAGAATGGCTTGATTGGGTATGTTGATGCAGATTGAGCTAGTGATTCCAGTGATTGAAAGTCTACCAGTGGTTATGTGTTTCTAGTCACTGATGGACTAATCAGCTGGACCAGCAGGAAGCAGCCAAGTGTAACACTGTCTTCAACTAAAGCTGAATATGTAGCATATGTAACAGCAGCACAAGCAAGTCAAGAACTAATAATTTGGCTAAGACAACTATTGGAAGACCTGGATCAAAGAAAGGCAGGTGCTACACCAATATTTGAGGATAACCAAGGGATGCACTGCACTCGCACAGATGGAATGAGATAATGTGAGATGTAAAGTATAATTTCTTGAGAGACTTACAAGAATGAGGACATGTTAAATTGGAGTATTGTCCAACTGAAGACATGATAGCTGATGTTTTTACAAAGTCTCTACCCATGAAAAAACATTTAGAACTGATAAAGAAAATTGGGCTGTCAGTTTAGGACTAAGAAGGGGTGTTGGAAGTATCTACAGGAGTATTACCTAAACCGCAGTATAGTAAAACAACCACAAGATGTCACTGTGTGTAAAATGTGATGCTGATCTTTATGGGATTGTTATTTCCTGTATTCTCTATGTACCCTTAAGTTCTTAGTAAGCTGCATTTTCTTATGGTGGTGTATAATTTATCTCTGCATGTTTTTCTTCAGTAAAGAGTTCTAACTTGTTATAGCACTGGGTGCCTATCTGCATGTACAGCCCACACCGCTCCATCAGGTTTTTCATTGGGTGAGTTTCTATTCGATTTTTTGATTGCTCCTGATTTTTTGACCGCAAGGGCACCAAGATTGAGAATTGTAATTGTGGTGCTGTTTTCCCACTTGTGCGATTCAATTTCTACCTAAAAGCCAACGCAGTGCATGCTACATTTGCCCTGCAATGGTGTTTAGATCCAGTAAATGTTAATGGAAGAGCAAGAAGAGCAACCATGCTGTTATGCAATTTTCTTGTGTTCCAACCATTTAAAATATTTTAGCGCGCATTTTCTCCCCTTTCATCAGAGATTGCAAAATTACAGTCACATGTCACATAGGGTTCTCTGCCCCTGAAAAATAATAGTAAATCAGGTTTTGTGTCCTGGCCTCAGAAGAAGCGTGCCACAGCTGGAGGTCTTACCAAGAATTCAGGATTGAGATATGACTGGAGAGACTTCTTTGGCAATCCATCAAAGATCAGCAAGTCCCCGCTCTGTTCAGAGACACAAACATTAATAGTTAGTATTGTCACATTTGTACCTTCTTATCCTCTATCTGTAGTTCCAGTGGCTGCCAGTTTGTTCTTATGAATCCATCCAAATAGCATGTAACTCCACACAATAAGAGGGAAACAAACCAGTAACGTCCAGATCCCTGATGGACCAAGTAAGAGGCACAATGGAAAAAAGAACTGGGACTCTACCTGGATGGGTTGCCAACTTTGCATTACTTTATATCACAGTAACCAGGGATGCTCATTACGAAATTGTAATCACGAATCGGTCATAATTACAACCGAATCCTACATTTTCGATCTCATAATCATCATTTGTGATCAGCAGTGATCACGAATGCGCCCGTAATTGCATTCAAATTTGACTCATAATTACGAATGGACTCGGAAATAAGATAATGCAGTTTTGTATATAAATGTATTTTTTTTTACATATATGTTCAGTGTGTGGAAAATGAAACACAATGGTGTGGAGTCCCCCCTTTTTAACCACTTGACACCCATGCAGGCTAGGATAGCCAGAATGTGGAGTGGGGCTTTGCACCCTGAGCTATGCCGGTACTGGTCATCATTTTCCTATGGAGACTGCATGGTCCATGGTATGGGGGGCTCTGGAGGAGAGGGGTGGCCAAGCCTCCCCCAGAGCCCTTGTCCAATCCATGGACAAGAAGCTCTTCCCCACCTCCAGTGCCCCAGGAGGAGGTGGGGGTTGACGACGCCGGGGGGGGGGGGGGCTTCATAGTGGCATCTGGGAGTCCCCTTTACGAAGGGAACTCCCAGATGACAGCTCCCTCCCCATGAGAAATGAGTATAGGGGCACGCAGTAACCCTTATTCATTTACACAAGAAGTTAAAAAGAAATAAAAACACAACAACAAAAAATATCCTCTAATATTGCGATCTTGATTGAAGATCTCCGCTGGCCGCCGCCACACCGCTCCCCTGCGCAGCTCTCAGCTATACTTAGTATAGCTGAGAGCAGAAACCTCCTGATTAGCATTGGCCTGTTAATAGACCAATGGGGAGCCTTGGAGGGTTATTTGAAGATGCTTCTGCTCTCAGCTATACTTAGTATAGTAAGTCTGGATGCTTAACCGCTTGCTCCTGCTGTCCTCCCTACCTGAACACACCTATCACCCCTATCTATGTTGGCATCTAGTGCACCCATGGGTGGGGGTGATAGGGGTGGAAGGCGGGGAGGACATCAGGAGCCGGCGGTGCAGCGTCAGGAGACGGGGCTCCAAGTTATACTAAGTATAGCTGAGAGCTGTGCAGGAAGCGGCATGTGGCAGTGGTCGGCGGAGATCTTCAATCAAGGTCGCAAGATTAAAGAATATTGGTGTGGGACTATTTCCGAGGATGTTGGCATGGGAACTTTTTTAACGGTAAGTATGTATTGTTAATTAAGAACATTAAAGGGCTTTTTTTGTTGTTGCGTTTTTTTTTCTTTTTAACTCTTTGTGGAAATGGATAAGGGGTAAAATGTATCCCTATACTCATTTATCCTGGGGAGGGGACTGACATCTGGGGGCCCCTTTCTTGAAGAGGATTCCCAGATGCCACCATGAACCCCCAGGGCATAGTTGACCCCCACCTCCTCCTGGGGCACTGGATTGGACAAGGGCTCTGGGGGAGAGGGGGAGGTTTGGCCGCCCCTCTCCTCCAGAGCCCCCCATACCATGGACCATGCGGCTGGGGCTCGGGCTCTGCATTCTGGCTAGCTCAGCCTGCATGGGGGACAAGGGGTTAAAGAGGTCCGGGAGACCCCACGTCTTTTTTTATTTTCATTTCACACACTCTAAACACACACATATATATATACTAGTAACCTAACGGGCTCTAGGTCTGTCTCCACCGCGCGCACCCTCGCACACATGCTCTACCGCCGCACGCCCCGCGCTCTCCCGCCCTGCGTCCTGTCCCAACAGCTGTCAGTGCTTGACATGCGCAGTAGCGCAAAAGCGGACAGGACGCATGGACACTTGTATATTATTAGGTAGGATAAATACATTTATGTACACGTTGATACAATATCTGTCATTTTACCACCTTTAAATAGCAACTTTTATTCCTCTAACCTTAACATCAATTATCTGAAAAACTACAGGGTCTTTTTGAAAAAAAAAATTTTCCTCTTGTTTCCCCGTCCTCCTTAACATACCAAATTTGGGGTTTCTAGCACATACATGAGCTTTGCTATTTGTTATTAATTTGATTCGTAATTATGGATACAACACGTAATTCCGACTTGTAGTCGAATTCGAAATGAAACTGCAATTCAATTCATAATTTTTATTACAAAAGCGCATGATGTCATTGAAACCACTCAAAGTAAAAAAGCCTGTTGAGTATCACAGACAGTAACAGCCAAGGCCAGATTTATACTTTTTGTGCCTCTAGGCCAAGTATGTTGTGGATCCCCTTCCATGTGCAGCAGTGCCCCTCCCATTCCATGTGCAGCCCCTCTTCCTTGTGTATTACTCATGTACAGAAGCCCCTTTCTTTCATGTACAGCTCCTTTGGGCCTCTGCTTCCCTTTTTCATGTGCTGCTCCCCTTTTCAGCCTCCTCTTTCATACGTATCAACCCATTTGTTTTCCAGGTGCCCCTTGGGTTGCAGCTGCCTAAGGCCGGAGCTATCATAGCCTTTCCAGAAATCTCGCCCTAGTAACAGCAAGTATGATGTTTTGATTGTCAAGCCCTTGAAGACTGAAATGTTGTGGTTCCCAGGGGTGGTCCGCCCATAAGGCCAGTTGAATTGTGTGCATCAGGTGGCAGAGACAGCTATCTATACTGGGCACACCTATACTGGCTACCTATACTGGGGGCAACTATACATGGCTACCTTTACGGGGGCACCTATGCATAGCTAACCAATACTGGGGACATCTACAGTACAGACCAAAGGTTTGGACACACCTTCTCATTTAAAGAGTTTTCTTTATTTGCATGACTATGAACATTGTAGAGTCACACTGAAGGCATCCAAACTATGAATTAACACATGTGGAAGTATAGTACATAACCAAAAAGTGTGAAACAACTGAAAATATGTCATATTCTAGATTGTATATCTGGCTAACCTATACTGGAGGCACCTATGTCTGGCTACCTATACTGGAGGCAACTATACCTGGCTAACTACCTATACTGGGGGCAACTATACCTAGCTAACCTATACCGGGGGCACCTATACCTGGCTACCACCTACCTATACTGAGGATGTTTTTTAGGGGCACAGTGCAAATTGTCGGGTTAATTCCAAATCGGAGGATGGGGGGTGCATCCTCACAAGTTTGCCGCGAAAAGTCTAGAACTGGCCCTAGTGCTTCCTGTTGCTGTGATGTAAAGTAAAGCTTGGTTCTTTCTTCCATTGTGCATTCCCATGAAATCCATTATTTTCATAGATTACTATTCAGACTCAACTACACGGAGGCCTACTGACCAACATCTCTCATCCTTCTTCATAGCAAACTTCTACCTTGCTCTACAGGGATTCTCATAGTTCAGAGGCAGGGGTGTAAAAAAACTGTCCCAGAACCCCCCTTCCCCCATGTGTGTGCAGCCATCTCCTTCCTGCAACAACACCGAGCCCTAACCTCAACCCCCAGCAGAGTATGCAGAGTAGCAGGACAGCAGAGCTTCATAGTGTACCTTATTTTGGTGGCAGACAGGTCCTCACATGCTCTTCCTGTTCAGTTAAAAGCACCTATTCAGTGAGGAGACCTTTGGCAAGACTCCCTAACTCTGCTACCGCCTATAGAGCACCCCTTGTGGCTGCAACTCTGGTGCTTTCAGTACACTAGGAGAAAAGCGCAATATAAGTTCTCAGTTCCTCATCAGTCTAGCCACCATGCAGACCTAGCTGCTCCAAACACTGCATGTCATGTGACTGGCATCGGGAGATGTTAGGTGATTGGCTGCATGTGTGCATACACTTAAATTGAGATTGTCAGCCACAAAATCAATTCCATTTACTCACTGCTCTGTGTTTATTAAGCAGTCTACAACATGACCCTGCATTGCCGGCATTCCAATCTAGTCTTAAATATGTCTGCTGTAATGAATCTTATCTTAGTCAGCCTGACTCTATTTGGTAAATTGCCGTTGAGAAGGAAGCTTGTTATCTCCCCTCCCACATCCCTGCTCATTACTGATTGGCTGAGGGCAGTTAAGTGTGACACGAGGCTTAGAAGGGATAAGATGCTGAAATACAATCTATGCTATGCTCACATGTGCTTACAAAGCAAGTTAGAAAAGGTATTTATCTACTAACAGTATGTACGTGGGATTTTTATGTGGCTGTCAATATTGCATTAGGAGAAAGTGAAGAGGACTTGTATGCTGCCAGAATGAGGTACAATATGAAGCTCCCCTGCAGCTGCTCTGTATCCCAGGACCTGTCCCCCTTATCCCTCATTGTTCCCCTCCTTATTCCTCCCACCGGACCTGCTCCTTCTCATTCCTCCTCACTTCCCCATAGAAACAGACGTGTTGCTCTGCTATAGCAGGGCAAAGCGTCTGTACATTCTGGGCCCTTGAATAGTTATCTGAGGGATCGAGTTCTGATATCTTTGGCCTACAACAGTTTTGCCTGTGTACACACCTTAACACTCAAAAGGACAATATGTTCCTACTACAACCAAACAGTAATTGGATTTCTTACCTTTGGAATTAGCCATCCAAACTCATGATTATTCACCCCAATCAGAAATGGGACCTTGATGTTTTCTCTGGCAGCCAAGATCTCCTCTGCCGGTTTTGGTAGGAAGATTCCATCCACGCATGTCGGTATTACTAAAAATTTCTGCACAGACACAATGGACATGACTTTAACTATTAAAGAAGAACTATCACTGAAGATGTTAGCTCAACACAGACTGTATCTGAGTGAGAAATGATTGTTGGTCTACAAATACTGGTGGAGAAGAGGCTGGTGTTGTAACATACATTGAATGAGATGATGGAGATGATTTCTTGCTCGGACTTTTCCTTTAGGCAGTCCACCAAGGTCGCTGGGTCACATCCGGACGAATTTGCCACAAACTGAAAAGTAAAGCCAGAGAAGATGAGGCAGCATTACCTTCCAATCTGCCATCTTGTCTCTGTGTGCCACCATCATCATCAACAAAAGCAGTGGTTCCTCTAGTTCCCTGCTAAGCGTAATATTTGACCTATTCCGAATCCCATATGTAAGAGGGACAGAGACGGGACCAGATAGGCTCCTGGACACCCAAAAAGCACCTGCTTAGGTTAACTAAGCTCAAAATGAAAGACTAGATGCTAAAACTGAATTGTGAGCACATTTTTATGATTTGGTCTGTCATGATGAAGGCAACTGAAGCTTCTTTAACCACGCTTATACCGTGCGTCGGCAAAGTGGCAGCTGCAGGACCAGCGACGCAGTACTGCGTCGCCAGCTGCAGGCTAATTAATCAGGAAGTAGCCACTCGCGCGAGCGGCTGCTTCCTGTCAATTCACGGCGGGGGGCTCCGTGAATAGCCTGCGGGCCGCCGATGGCGGCTCGCAGGCTAAATGTAAACACAAGCGGAAATAATCCGCTTTGTTTACATTTGTACGGCGCTGCTGCGCAGCAGCACCGTAAGGCAGATCGGCGATCCCCGGCCAATCAGCGGCCGGGGATCGCCTCCATGTGACAGGGGACGTCCTGTCACTGGCTGCACAGGACGGATAGCGTCCTGTGCAGCCTCGATCGCCGGGGGGGCAGCAGGTAGGAGAGGGAGGGGGGAATTTCGCCGCGGAGGGGGGCTTTGAGGTGCCCCCCCCCCCCCGCATCACCCAGCAGGCAGAAGAGATCAGACCCCCCCAGCACATCATCCCCATAGGGGGGAAAAAAGGGGGGCAATCTGATCTCTCTGCCTGCTACCTGATCTGTGCTGGGGGCTGCAGAGCCCACCCAGCACAGATCAGTAAAAACAGCACTGGTCCTTAAGGGGGGGTAAAGGGTGGGTCATCAAGTGGTTAAATCATCTCCTACATCTGTTAGAAGCTATTTTTGCAGTTAGAGGAACTGCAGCCAATTTTTTTTTTTTAATATACTATATTCATTTATAGATTATTTAGTCAGTGTTTGCCCATTGTAAACCCTTTCCTCATCCTGATTTACATTCTGAAATGTATCACTGGTGACAACCTCTTTAGTAGCACTGCGAATTATGTTGGCGCTTAATAAATACAATAAATAATAATAATAGTACTGGCAGGTGATCTCTGCCGAATGTTCTTTTACTGTGAGTTCTAAAGCCAGTAGAAAATATTGCTGGTATCCCAGAGTGCTCAGGGGAAATGGGGGGGGGGGGGGGGGGGGTTGCAAAATAAACAGCCTAGACTAAGCCTCAGTGGGAGGGCAGGGCTACATTCAATAAACTGCAATATATAGATATAGGAAAATTACTTAAAGATAATCTGTACTCTAATATTCTTACAATAAAAAGCATACCATTCTATTACTTATGTTCTCCTGGGCCCCTCTGTGCTGTTTCTGCCACTCTCTGCTGCAATCCTGGTTTGTAATTAACAGTTTTAGGCAGTGTTTACAAACAAAAGACTGGCTTCTAACCACAGTATCATAGGCTGAGAACTAGCTTACTGTGTGACTCATGCAGAGCATGGAGGGTGTGTGTAAAGCTTCTGCCAATGACAAGCAATGCTGCACATTCCACACATTCCAGCCTCAGCCGACAGACACGACAGAGGAAAGGAGATAAGATTTATTACAGAGACAGTGCAACTAGAAAAGGTTGCAGTAAGACAGACCACATTAGAACAGGCATAGGAACTTATAGCATAGAAGAAATAAGGCTCAACATTTTGTTACAGAGTCTCTTTAAATGCCACCTTAATACTATCAGAGACAAGGCCAGGTCAGGAACATTAAAGGGGATAAACTTACATTCCTGTAAAAAGTAAGCTCCTCCGGTTTGCTGACCATCAGACCCGGCATGGTGGATACTCCGCTCTGTGCGATGGCGCGGTGGAACAAATCCTTGGACAGCGGTGATAACACCTGAAGTGAAACCAACAGTATAATACACTATGGACAACGTGGACTTGATTGACAGTGGAGCTCGTGCAGGCGCAGTAGAGGGGGTCGAACTCTGCCCTGGCGGGAACCCCGTGCCGGCAGCTGCGAACAGAGATGCTGCATGGGACATGTCGGCTGCAAGGGGCTGGAAGAAGCCCCGGGTAAATAGAGAGGGGGGAGGGTTTTTTGCTTAATAACTCCATTAAAGTATTCCTGGTTACATTTCTTTATCTTGTGAAAGTCAAGATTGTATGAGTGATTTGACATCCATATTGAGTATAGCATGCAAATGTTTTGAGGCTGCATTAAGGTGGCCATACACTGGTCGATTTGCCATCAGATTCGACCAACAGATAGATCCCTCTCTGATCGAATCTGATCAGAGAGGGATCGTATGGCCACCTTTACAGCAAACAGATTGTGAACCGATTTCAGCCTGAAACCGTTCACAATCTGTTGTGGTGGTGCTGCTGCTGCTGCCCCCGCCCGCCCGCATACATTACCTGCTCCGCCGGCGCGACTCCAGTCCCCCGGTCACCGCTGCTCTGTCTGCGCTCTGGTCTCCAGGTCCGGCATGCCTCACTTCTTCTAGCTCGGCAGGAAGTTTAAACAGTAGAGGGCGCTCTACTGTTTAAACTTCCTGCCGGGCTAGAAGAAGTGAGGCATGCCGGACCTGGAGACCAGAGCGCAGACAGAGCAGCGGTGACCGGGAGACTGCAGTCGCGCCGGCGGAGCAGGTAATGTATGCGGGCTCTATTGCGTCGGTCGTCGGGCACTCGAACGCCGCTAGCGATGCGCTCTTTACCCGCGGGCGATCGACGGTTATTTTCCGCACGGCACGATCGACGGGATCGGACGAAATGGATCGAAATTCGGCGTGTAGCGTGAACGATTGGCAGCAGATTCGATCCCAGTGATCGAATCTGCTGTCGAAACGGGCGCAAATCGGGCCAGTGTATGGCCTGCTTTACAGTCATAACAGTACAGATGTATTTCTCTGATGAAAGAGCCCTGTGTGGTTCTGAAACTTAACCTCAGTCGTAATCTGAGAATCTCTTGGCTTGTTGGACTGAACAAACTACAATATAGGGCAGGGCTTTTCAAACTGTGGTACGCGTACCACCAGTGGTACTTCTCTGTTGGCCAGGTGGTACACGCCAGGTATGCCTGCCACTTAATTGCCTGCCTGCCACTTGTCCTGGTCCAGTCCTGTCTCCACAAAGTTCAGCTCCCCCTTGCTCGCTCCACACTGTGCTGCCCTGCGGCATACTTCAGAGCTCAGATCAGCGGTGAAGAGACAGCCAGTCAAATAGTGCACAGTGATGGTGCATATACAGGAAATGACATCACTGCTCACTTCCTGTATTTGAAGTATACGTGCCGTCACCGTGCACCGTTCGCCTGGCTGTCTCTTCACTGAGGTCAGGTTACCGCTGATCTGAGGTCTGAACTATTCCGCAGGGCAGCACAGCGAGGAGCGAGCAAGGCGGAGCTGAACTTTGAGTCAATGCCCAGCTCTATGGTGGTGAGGGGAGGCTACCTGTTAAGTTACAGGCAGCCTATTGGGCCAATCAAAGTGCGGGGATCACATCCTTCAAATCCACAGGACTCGATGGGGCTAAGGGGGGCTTATAGGAGCGGCCAGTACTTTACAGGGAGTGCGCCTAAGTTAGCAGCGCACGCTACTCAGCACCCCTGCTCATAGCGTGTGCTGGGGATTTTTTAACTCACATTGCTCAAACTAAGCTGCGCTGCTTTAGCGAATCTAGCCCTGTGCCTTTTTATATTTCCTCTACCTCCTCATTCAATTAGTCAACTCCAACTCTTTATTACCATATGCACTTTAGCACACAGACACCAAATGTGTCTGCCAATCACAGACAGATAGATAGATAGATAGATAGATAGATAGATAGATAGATAGATAGATAGATAGAGTGATAGATAGATACTGTATGGTTAGTCGGATAGATAGATACTAAATGGATAGATAGATAGATAGTGTCACAGGAGCCCTCAGTGGCTGACCGCACTTAGCCTTCTAAACGGTGCCAGCGCACAGATCGTGCGAACTCTGGTCGCAGTCAAGGCGCAGGAACCGTTAAGAATTAGCCGCAGACAACTCAGAAGGGAGCCTGTGAGACACGGGTGATTACAACGTCACCTACTGGTTCAGAGTAAACTGCCACCACCGCGGTTACTATGGGACCGTGGGGCCCACTAACTGACTGACTAATCCTGCGAATAAAACGGTTAAACACACGATATTCTGTCTAGCCAACAACAAACAAACAGTAGCGTATCTTCAGAGACCCGGGATCATTTCTGTGTGTGCTGATAAGCAGGGTAGCGGAAAGTGAATGACTTGGAGAAAGTCGTTTATTCACGCAATATAAATAATTAATATATACAGACAATTATGAAAATCAACAATTATGAAAACAGTAATAGCCAGTATGAAAAATAAAAGAAGGGAGAAAATTACTTAGTTCCTGGAAAGATGTCCTTATTGTGGGAAGAATCATAAAGTCCTTGGTTTCAAAGTCCAGAGTTCAGACCAGGTGGATACCAGCATATCCTCAAGCTGGCATCTGATGAGTGCAAGATGGTTCAGTGTGGAGGACACTGAGTTTTGGGTCCTCTGCCATTCTTATGCCCCTGAGTCAGTAGGAGGGAGTGAGGGCGGGGAGCCACACACCCCCTTAGAGGATGAGATGAGCCCTCCCCTTATCCTGGGGGCTAGAAATCATATCTACCCATATATGGGCTCCATCTCACAGAACCGTACAGGTCAGGGCAGATTTATTAACATTTTCAGGTCTGTCTCGATTTACCCAGCGCCCTGATACCAGACATGAGGGGTGGGACCCCTGTGGTATCATCAGGGCACTTTAGAACTGCCTACCTGGCAGTCCTTACCTCAGAAGGTTCTGAAACTTCCTCAGAACCAGCACCGGGGCTCATGCTACCCTTCCCCCACGTTTGGCAACGCTGCTACCTCAGGAACCCCAGAAATATGACAGATCTGGGAAGTTATGAATTAGGCTATGAGACTGAGGTTATTCCCAGGCAAAGGCTTCTTTGAAGTTTGGGCAGCCAGCTAGGTGTCATCTCCCCTGCAGTGAGGGCGCCAGTGGGTCTGGCTTTCCCCCCAGCTAGATTGCTTCTGCCAGGATGCTTGTCACCTTGTACCTGATGGATGGGCCATCAGCACAGCTTGAAGCCAGGGCTCTCCAGGGCAGATTAGGCTCATTAGCATATCAAAAGAGCCATCCAGCCTGCTGGTGCTCTCTCTCTTGAGTGAGAAGAGACTGCAGCTGCCCCTACACACTCAACCCAGATTGTATCGATTTGAAGCGCAATCGATGCAGAGCGATCGAGTGCGATCGCTTTCCTTCACGGGCGGTTACAGGACGCAACCGTCCGTGACAGCCCCCCCTGGGGAGAAGGCAGATAGACATGCATCAGCAAGATGTGTGTCGTTGCCGCTAACCTGCGATGTCTGATCTAGTTCCCCGTTGCAACGGGATAGCCCATCGGCGTTCTGGTGTCGGCTGCCTGCTTTGTGTTGGATCGTAAAGTCGTACTGTTGCAATGACAGGCTCCACCGTAGGAGCTTGCCATTGGTCCCAGCAGTACGGTTTAGCCAACTGAGGGGGTTATGGTCGGTAATGATCGTGAAAGAGCGACCGTACAGATACGATTGTAGTTTCTGTAGGGCCCACACGATCGCTAGGCACTCCTTTTCAGTGGTGGAGTAGGCTACCTCTCGGGGCAGGAGCTTCCGGCTCAGGTAGAGGATAGGGTGTTCATCGCCCTGTCCATCCACCTGGCTGAGGACTGCGCCGAGACCGTAGTCAGAGGCATCGGTTTGCACAACAAACCGACGACTGAAATCCGGGGCTTGCAGCACAGGGGCACTCGCGAGTGCCTGCTTCAACGCTTGGAAGGCGTTCTCGCAAGCGGGGGTCCAGCTAACAACCTTGGGGTGTTTCTTGCTAGTGGCATCGGTCAGGGGCTTCGCCAGGGTACTATAGGCTGGAACAAATTTCCTATAGTAGCCGGCGGTCCCCAGGAACGCCTGGACCTGCTTTTTCGTGATAGGCCGAGGCCATGCCAGGATGGCGTCCACCTTTCCCGTGTCAGGTTTCAGGGTGTTACCCCCCACCCGGTGACCTAAGTACTGCACCTCGGTCATACCAATCTGACACTTACTCGGCTTAACTGTCAGATTGGCTGCGGCCAGCCTCTCTAGTACCTGGGACAGGTGTTTGAGGTGTTCCTCCCAGGTGGGGCTGAACACCGCAATGTCATCCAAGTACGCTACAGCGAACCCTTGCAGTCCCTCCAGCAGGTCGTTTACGGCCCGCTGAAACGTGGCAGGAGCGTTCTTCATCCCAAAGGGCATCATCGTGAACTCGAAGAGGCCAAAAGGGGTGATGAAGGCCGACTTCTGCCTCGCGTCAGGTGCAAGTGGTATCTGCCAGTACCCCCGGCTCAGATCCATGATTGATAGGTACCTGGCGGATGCCAGCGTATCCAACAACTCATCGATGCGAGGCATGGGGTAGGCATCTGTAGTGGTGATGGCGTTCAACTTCCTGTAGTCCACGCAGAACCGAGTTGTCTGGTCCTTCTTGGGGACTAGGACAACAGGGGCTGCCCAGGCACTACAGGACTTTTGAACCACCCCTAGCTCCAGCATCTCCCTCACCTCTTTCTGCATGTCCGCTTGCACCTCTGGGGAGACGCGGTAAGCGGATTGCCGGATGGGGGGATGGGTGCCCGTATCTACCCTATGCACTGCCCGACTGGTCCGTCCCGGGACACCGGAGAAGGTGTGCTGGTACGGACCCAGCACCTCCTGCAACTGCTCTTGCTGGGACGAGGAGAGTTGTGGGTTGACACTTAGGTCGCTGTCCACATCTCGTATGTCAGCCAGCAGGTCTAACAGGGGGTCTGCCTCTCCCTGCTCTAACCGGCTGCACACTGGCAGCACATACTTGGTCCTGTCATGGTGGGCCTTCAGCATGTTGACATGAAAGCTTTTCTGTTTCCTGCCTCCCATGTTCACCAGATATGTCAGAGGGTTTAACCGTTGCACTATAGTGTAGGGTCCCTCCCAGGCTGCTTGCAGCTTGTTCTGCCTCACTGGAAGAAGGGCATACACTTTGTCACCTACTTCAAATGACCGCTCTCCAGCAGTGCGGTCATACCAGAGTTTTTGTTTGGCCTGAGCCTGGGCCATGTTTTCCGTTACCATTTGTGTGAGGGACTCCATCTTGTCCCTGAACCTGAGAACGTAATCAACTACAGAGACATCTGTGGGGTCCCCCTTGCCCTCCCACGTCTCCCGCATCAATTGTAGGGGTCCTCGGACATTCCTACCATACAGGAGCTCGAACGGGGAGAACCCGGTAGATTCCTGCGGCACCTCCCTGTATGCAAACAACAGATGAGGCAGGTATCGTTCCCAGTCCCCACCTTGCGACTCAACAAACGTGGTCAGCATTTGCTTCAGCGACCCGTTGAACCTCTCACACAGTCCATTGGTCTGCGGGTGGTAGGGACTGGAGACAAGGTGCGTCATCTGTATCTTTTTGCACAGGGCCTCCATGAGTCCGGACATAAACTGGGTTCCCTGGTCAGAGAGCATCTCCGCAGGGAACCCGACTCGGGAGAAAATGTTAAGTAGCGCGTCGGCTACCTTGTCCGCCCTCAGGGAGGAAAGTGCCATGGCCTCAGGATAGCGGGTGGCGTAATCCACCACCGTCAGGATGTACCTTTTGCCACTGCTGCTGGGAGTGGGCAACGGTCCAATTATGTCGACCGCCACTCGGTGAAAGGGCTCACCTATGATTGGCAGTGGACACAAGGGAGCTTTGCGGGGATTCCCAGCCCTTTTTACCTTTTGGCAAATGGTACATGAGCGGCAGTAGTTCGTCACATCTATCCGCATTTGAGGCCAGTAGAAATGTCCCCGGATACGATCAAGTGTCCTGTGGATCCCCAAGTGCCCGGCCAGGGGAATGTCATGTGCGGACTTCAGCACATGCCCCCGGAAGGCACTAGGTACCACAAGCAACTTGGTACCCATCCCCATTTCACCTTCGGTGGGGTGTACAGGCTCACTGTACAACTTCCCACCTTCCCAGTATACCTTGAATGTAGCCTCTTCTGTGAGGGGCTCAGAAGCCTGTTTTCTGAGGGCCTCGAGGCTAGGGTCAGTCTGGAGTGCTTGCACAAATGCAGCACTCTCACTCTCAGCCAGCTGGCCCGTGGCATATGAGGCTAGTGGCTGAAGGGTACCATTCCTGTGGTCAGAGGAGGGGGAGGAGGCCGGAACCTCCTCCACCTGTTCTGAGCCCAGGTTCTGAGCAGTATGGCTGCGTGTTACCGCTAGCACAGGTATACCTTCAGAATGGCACATATTGGCATCACCTACATCATTGTTACAAGCATTAATAACAGTAACAGGAACATTTTCATCACAGACAGTTTGTACATCAAACACAGGTTCCCGTGAACTGGGCACGTTCAACCCACCTCCCCCCTGTTCTTGCCCCTGGGTGCAAAGTACCTGGGTGTGGGCAGAGAGTCCGTCTCCGTCCTGGCATTCCACAGGGCTTGGTGCAGGTTCATAGTACGACACCAGCGTGCCCAAGTCGGTCCCCAGCAAAACAGGGACCGGCAGTTGGTCCAGGATCCCAACAACCTTCTCGTGGACCCCCACCCCCCAGTCGATGGACACCCGGGCTTGGGGAATGTGCGAAAGAGTGCCCCCCACTCCAGTGAGGGTGAGGTACTGGTCAGGAATGATGGCCTCTGCGGGGACAAGGTGTGCACGCACCAGAGTGACATCTGCTCCGGTGTCACGGAAACCAGTGACAAGCTGGTCATTCACAGTAACCAGCTGGTGATTGCTTGTGATGGGGGAGTTCCCTGCCCCCTTTGCAAACATCAGGTTGGATGCGGCTCCTGGTTGGGGTACGCTGGCGGGTGGTGTCTGCCGCGGGCGAGGTGCGGGTGGTCCAGGTGCTGGGGTGGCCTGCCTCCGCTCCGGACAGGTGAACTTCATGTGTCCCGTCTTGTGGCAGTAGTGACAGGTGACCTCTCCAGGGGCTGCAGACCTGGGTGCAGAAGCTGTGCTGGGTGGCCTCTGTGGCGGACGGCTCACAGGGGCAGGAGAGTCTGCCGAGGTATTGGGCTGACCTCCCCTCCAGCTGGATGGGACAGTCCTGCGGGTATCAGCCACCCGGGTAGTTGCAAAAGTCTCAGCAAGGTCTGCAGCGACAGTTGCTGAAGCCGGCTTGCGTTCTAGCACAAATTGTCGTACATCAGCAGGGCAAATGTTCAGAAATTGTTCCAGGACTATCAAGTCCTCCAGGACGCCATAAGACCCTTTGGTGAGGCCTAGTGTCCACTGGCGGAGTGTGGTGAGCAAGCTGCTGACCACATCTCGGTACGAATCAGAAGACTTTTTCTGCCAGGCCCTGAACTTTTTGCGATAGGCTTCTGGCGTCAGCTGGTACTTAGTAATGATAGCGTCTTTTATAGCATCATAATCATTATCCTTCTCCGCAGGCAATTCTGCGAAGGCATCAAGCGCTTTGTAGCGCAGCAACGGTGTCAGATGTCTGGCCCACTGGTCTTGGGACAGACGATACTGACGGCATGCTTTCTCAAAAGACCGCAAAAACAAGTCAATGTCAGTGTCTTTTTCAATATTAGCAAATTTAAATTTTGCACTTACGGGTGCTGCAGCTCCTTCAGCAGGGAGGCTGGGCGGTGAACTCCGGCTGGCCTGTTGCACTTTTGCCATGTTTAGCTCATGCTGTCGTTGGCGCTCCCGTTCTCGCTCAGCGGCATCCCTCTCGGCGTGGCGTTCAGCAGCAGCAGCAGCAGCTTTGCGTTCTGCAGATTGGCGCTCCCGCTCCTCTCGTGCCTCTCGCTTTTGCTCCGCCATGTACTGCAGGTACTTGTCCAGGTCAGTCTCCATCAGCTTTTGTAATGCCTGCTGCATTACCGGGTCAGCACCCATGGACAGTCCAGTACTGGCCAGTTCCGGGCGAGTACTGTCAGAAACTCTGGGATTGGGGTCCACACTGACATTCTCCGGCGTAACTGTTGATGCAGGGCCCTCAGGATGCACAACCTCTGTACGGTCAGGAGTCTCAGTCTCTGGTTCCCCTCGATTGTCAGATGGGCTGGTATCCACTTCAGCGGACACTCCCGGCTCCCGCAGTTGCTGGGTATCCCATCTGGACAAGTCGGCTATCAGGTCCCGTTTTGTCTTGCGGAGGATGCCAATGCCCCTCTCTTCGCAAAGATTTTCCAGGTCTGCTAGGCACATGTTCTGGTAGTTCCCGGACATTTCCATGCCAAATAAAATAAAACTTTGGGGAAGGGGTACTGGCTACACAGTCTCTCTGTATATATAAAAAATATATTGCCTTCCAGCTACACCAACGAATTAGTTCGTTTCTCGATAGCGCTAGCGCTATCGCAGATACTTTCAGCACAACACAGGTCCCAACCGCTGCCTAACACTGTCACAGGAGCCCTCAGTGGCTGACCGCACTTAGCCTTCTAAACGGTGCCAGCGCACAGATCGTGCGAACTCTGGTCGCAGTCAAGGCGCAGGAACCGTTAAGAATTAGCCGCAGACAACTCAGAAGGGAGCCTGTGAGACACGGGTGATTACAACGTCACCTACTGGTTCAGAGTAAACTGCCACCACCGCGGTTACTATGGGACCGTGGGGCCCACTAACTGACTGACTAATCCTGCGAATAAAACGGTTAAACACACGATATTCTGTCTAGCCAACAACAAACAAACAGTAGCGTATCTTCAGAGACCCGGGATCATTTCTGTGTGTGCTGATAAGCAGGGTAGCGGAAAGTGAATGACTTGGAGAAAGTCGTTTATTCACGCAATATAAATAATTAATATATGCAGACAATTATGAAAATCAACAATTATGAAAACAGTAATAGCCAGTATGAAAAATAAAAGAAGGGAGAAAATTACTTAGTTCCTGGAAAGATGTCCTTATTGTGGGAAGAATCATAAAGTCCTTGGTTTCAAAGTCCAGAGTTCAGACCAGGTGGATACCAGCATATCCTCAAGCTGGCATCTGATGAGTGCAAGATGGTTCAGTGTGGAGGACACTGAGTTTTGGGTCCTCTGCCATTCTTATGCCCCTGAGTCAGTAGGAGGGAGTGAGGGCGGGGAGCCACACACCCCCTTAGAGGATGAGATGAGCCCTCCCCTTATCCTGGGGGCTAGAAATCATATCTACCCATATATGGGCTCCATCTCACAGAACCGTACAGGTCAGGGCAGATTTATTAACATTTTCAGGTCTGTCTCGATTTACCCAGCGCCCTGATACCAGACATGAGGGGTGGGACCCCTGTGGTATCATCAGGGCACTTTAGAACTGCCTACCTGGCAGTCCTTACCTCAGAAGGTTCTGAAACTTCCTCAGAACCAGCACCGGGGCTCATGCTACCCTTCCCCCACGTTTGGCAACGCTGCTACCTCAGGAACCCCAGAAATATGACAGATCTGGGAAGTTATGAATTAGGCTATGAGACTGAGGTTATTCCCAGGCAAAGGCTTCTTTGAAGTTTGGGCAGCCAGCTAGGTGTCATCTCCCCTGCAGTGAGGGCGCCAGTGGGTCTGGCTTTCCCCCCAGCTAGATTGCTTCTGCCAGGATGCTTGTCACCTTGTACCTGATGGATGGACCATCAGCACAGCTTGAAGCCAGGGCTCTCCAGGGCAGATTAGGCTCATTAGCATATCAAAAGAGCCATCCAGCCTGCTGGTGCTCTCTCTCTTGAGTGAGAAGAGACTGCAGCTGCCCCTACACACTCAACCCAGATTGTATCGATTTGAAGCGCAATCGATGCAGAGCGATCGAGTGCGATCGCTTTCCTTCACGGGCGGTTACAGGACGCAACCGTCCGTGACAGATAGATAGATAGATAGATAGATAGATAGATAGATAGATAGATAGATAGATAGATAGATAGAGGGATAGATAGATACTGTTGAACTTACCAGGGATGACACACTGGCTCCACCAGCGGACTCCCCAAATATGGTAACAGATTTGGGGTCCCCCCCAAAATTCTGGATGTTCTCCTGAACCCATCGCAAAGCTGCAATCTGGTCCAAATGTCCATAATTTCCAGTGGCTGCCTGCCCATCTCCAGTACTGGGTAGAGAATTATGATATAATTCAGCATAAGTGATTCAATAAAATTAGCTCACAAACACACACTGCCTCTAGGTATACATATTGTATACTAACCCGCCTCTTGTTTCCCCCCTATGCCTTTACATTGTAAGCTTGCAAGAGCAGGGTTCTCTCACCCTTTTGTGTCTAGGAATTTTCTATACATTTTGTTCATCATGTTACATTTGTCAGTGTAATTACTATGTCCACCAATTCTGTATTATGTACCAGTGTCTATATTCTGTGTATATTCTTGTTTGTATTATTATGTATCCCATGTTAGTTTCTTGCTCTGAACAGTGACACAGAATATGTTGGCGCTTTATAAATCAATAATAATAACACTAATAGCACAATCCTAACCAGATGACATGGATTTAATGCCGGCTAGCAGTACTTTGCAGGGGCTTTTTGGCACCAACGATCAGTCCTGTACAATATCCACTAAGGCCCCTTTAACACTTACCGTGTTCCATTGTGACGCCCAAAAATGAAGCATCTCGTCTCAGAAGTAGTGATATCCCCATGGGGCTATCACATTTAACACGGCGCAGGGTGGCAGATCCCGCCGTCATATCGCTGCAAGAGCTGCATTGCGTTGTGCACAGTGAACCCGGAAGTGAGGAACACATCAGCAGTATGGTCAGTAACGAGCGGTGCAACCTTTCATGACCAGGGAGCTGTGATCGGATAACAATCACAACGGAATAGATCAAGTGTAAAGGTAGCCATACACTGGTCGATTTGCCATCAGATTCGACCAACAGACAGATCCCTATCTGATCAAATCTGATCAGAAAGGGATCATTTGGCTACCTTTACTGCAAACAGATTGTGAACCGATTTCAGCCTGAAACCGTTCACAATCTTTGGTGGCGTTGGT